>NW_015644805.1:29706-47654 GCF_001515625.1 Sinocyclocheilus rhinocerous
CAGGGTATAGTGTAACAGTCTGTGTAGTGTGAGAGTCCATGTAGTGAGCGGGGGACCTCTGATGGTGAGTGAACGGAAGTTCATAGACCAGATTCGTGACAGCTGCAGATACCAGGTTATTTTATGGTACCATTTGGAATAACAATCTTTTTTTTTTTTTTGGATTAAGCCCTTTTTAACTGTCCTCTTAGGTTGTTTTGAGAATGTTCTGTAGGCCACTAATAAAACAGGACCTCTGTACATTTGTTTGTTGCAAATTTACAGACAATGCAATTGAGATGTTTACATTGGCTTGTTGGGGTAATATTTCTGTCCACTGACAACAGTTTCCCTTCTGAATAAGCTTAACTGCACAAGTTTTATAGTTAATGAAATCTTTTAAAACAAATTACATTATATTTTCATTTCCTTCAATAAAAAGAGTTTTTTTAAAACATAATCAAGCTAGCTCATGATGACTAACTCATCACATAAACTCACACTCAACACTGAACTCACTGCTATACAACACTACATGCATTGTTACAGAGAGAGATCTAACACAGAGAGTCAAGGGTCAAGGGCCCAACTAAAGCAAACGCTGATCTCCATGATGGCGGCATCATTTTAACCAATAAAACATCAACATCTGATCCTCTGTAATTCTCAATATCAGCAGGTGTTCATCATTAATGCACAATCATCATTTAATTAGTCTCTTAATTATCTCATTAAATTTAACTCTTTGAGGACTTGGGATTTGACTCCAGACTTGCTTGTCACTTAAAGGAATGACTTGGTCTCACCTCTGGTGAAATCAGCTGGCTGATCGTTCATGGGTGGAATAAACATATGGCAGGACTTTTACTTTCGGACCCCTGGACTTTCCACCTCTGCTTACAGGATGCTGAAGCAAACCGTGCGTTTCATACAATTACTATGGATATATGCTTGGTCTGCAAAGAATAGGACTACAACATATTTTACACCCTGGGTTAGAGGCAAAAAGTGTTATTTATTTATTTATTCTTTTTTTTTTTGTGAAACGCACACTCATCCAAATCTCTCTCTCTCGCTCTCTCTCGCTCTCTCTCTCCCTCCCTCCCTCCATCCCTCCATTTTTTGCATCAGCGAACCCATTCGTTCATTTAACAGAAGGCATATTTTGTACGCCAAAAATACGAAGCGAGGAAAATTGACGGGCCGCCCCCACCTTTTCAGAAGCTGGTGCCGATTTTCCACATTTTGGAGTTATAAAGAAAGTTCTCTGGGAAACCTACGATTAGGCTATGCTTTAACACAGAAGCATAACCACAACAATCCTCTATCGTATTACAGCCGCTAATAGAGCATTTTGAAAAGTCTTTTGATTTGTTGTTACATAAAACTACAGTTCCCTTGTTAAAGACATTTGTAGAACCCCTTATTTATAACCACTTGACGTGATTTTACATATCTTTGGACTACTAAAAATATTGAGACGAAAATAGAGCTGTAGCTATGGGAGAAAGACCGTAGGTTTGTGGATCTTCCAAAAGAGAGAGTTTCATATTTGAAATTAAAGATAAGTAAAAACACAGAGAAACATGATGTAATGGCAAGAAACCATGTTTGATTCCTTGTCTTATTTTGCGTTCAAACGAAAGCAGTGTACACAAGTCGTTTATTCTTATACAAATGAGTCGCAAGTTCTGACGAGTAAATGGCAGATGTTTTGCAATTCAAGGCGCATCCATAGACAGGATTTAATGCTTCACAATGAGGGGGCTCGTCTTTTGTTAAGCTCTTGTGTTTCTCATTGAAAGGCTTTACAAAGGGTTCATCCTTCATGGAGTTTTAAAGTTACTTTCCACTAGTTCATTTCAGACCTTGAGAAAACCTAAAGCAATGTTAATGTCCCTCTCTTTTCCTTTGAGACCGAGATCTCAGTCCACAACCAAACACAGGGCATTGTGCACCTTGAACCAAAGCCTTCTGAATAACTTGCAGTCTATAGAAATTCATTATAGAACATGTTTGATTAGCCCAATACAAACAGGACGGACGCGTGGCATTTTACAGTGCCACAAATTAAATATGTCAAATTGTAGTTGTTAAATAAGCTATAGTTGATATCAAGTTGGGTATTTTGTTGAACTTTGCGGGAAGCCATTTGTTTCATTTAGTTTTTTTCTTTTCTTTTTAACCTCTGAATAGTAAAGGCGGTTCTCCGATTTGTTTCGCTCTTGGTTGACCCGTTCCGTGACATTCAGAATTCCGAAGACAGGCCATTATCTTTTGCATAAGCTAAATTCGTTCAGTAGGCCTATATCATATTTTCAAAATAGAGTAAAGAAAGATATAAAGAAATAATAAAGATGACTAGAAAGTGTAATGTAGGCTAAATATTCAAATTTAAGGTGCACAAACAGTGTCCATATATTTACACACCCATATGTCTATACATATATATAATTGTATATTGTCTGTATGTGTTGTTTCTTTTGTAGTGCTGTATTTATATTGCATGTATTTATATTCATATCAGTAAACGAATCGTTTTTTTTTTTCTATTTTGCTGAGTTTTAACATCAGCCCACAGTGTCAGTATTAATAAGATGTGGTTAATTGTTAATCAGAGGGCATCGTGCGATATAAGAGACCAAAACATATTTAGCGCATTTGTAGAGTCTACAACAGTTTTTTTAATTATTATTATTATTATTTTTTTTATTTTTTTGCATTTTTAAATCTTTGAATTGTGTTTGTCTGGCTTCAATTTAACGTACAGGACCTAATTGTGAGCAGAGAAAACAGCTTTTCTTCAGGATGTGGTGGCTAAATTAAAGGGTTAATGTGGTGCAACATGTTAAATTTAAGCGTGAAAACAGCATGATAAACAGCATCGACGAAGCACAAAGGAGTGAAGCCATCCACCATGTACCTAACTGCTGTGCTCCAATTTCATACCGATTTCGCGCTACTTTGCAGGACAGCACTGCAGCGTTTTGAAACAATTATTCGGCCCATTACACGCAATTTAATCTGAGATTTAGGCCTACTTGCTAAAGTGATTTACTGTAGCAACATAATCAATACGCACAGACAAATCAGTAGTCCTACAGTATATTTTATTTCTAAAAATGTAGAGTTATCTCTATTAGGCTATAATTTAGTAATCAATTAGATTTAGAAAGAAGAAGAAGAAGAAGAAGAAAGGAAAGAAAAAGAGTCATATAAGGCTATACATTGCCATTTATCCTGTCGCGTGTCCTGTGTCTTAAAGGGGTCATATGATGCGATTTCAAGTTTTCCTTTCTCTTTGGGGTGTTACAAGATGTTCGTGAATAGATAAGATCCCTAAAGTTGCAAAGACTAAAGTCTCAAACCCAAAGAGATATTCTTTATAAAAGTTAAGACTCTAAGCCCTCCTAAAAGACCTCGTTTAAACACGCCCCCACATGTCTACCTCACGGTGTGGGAAGATTTGCATAACACCGCCCAAATGTTCACGCAAAGAAAGAAGGCATAACTTTGATTCTTGCTGTAGTATTGTTGATGACAAACCAAATATTCATAAGTGTGCAGCGCATTTTAGGGAGGATGAGGACCGTTTCCTGATCCTGGGAGAGTAGCCTACAATGCTGGCTGTTATAATATAAATAATGCTCAATCACAGCCTGTAAGTACGCTTTCATATTTAAAGAATTTGCCACTGAGATTCAAACGCGAGTTTTGAGCAGTTGTGAAGAGCACCTTTTGTTTGTCGTTTCTCCGATCGCAAATGCAGACATGGTTTTATGTTTACGCTGCCTCGTTTGTAATGGGTTTTCATGTTTTTGTGTCGTTGCTCCGGCCGGACACGGCATCAACAGTATGTGTGGGGCGTAACATTTCCGTCTCACGCTTGAGGTATTCGGCCAATCATAACGCACTGGATAGCTGGCCAATCACAGCACACCTGGCTTTTCAGAACGATGAGCTTTGTAAAAATCGACGCGTTTCAGAAAGGCGGGGCATAGAGGAGAAACAATAATGTACAGTATGTGGAAAATAATGTGTTTTTGAACCTTAAACCACATAAACACATTTTATTACACCAAATACACAAAATAATGTTCTTTTTTAGCAACGTCATATGACCCCTTTAAGTCAACATCACAATCTTTCTCATTTTATAATTGCACGAAATTTGTCGTATAGTCTGTTTGTTATGATAGACAGGTCTATCATAATTTTCAAGTGGAATTCTGTTTTCCTCCAAAATATGCACATTTTTGTAGACCTGGCGAGATGAAGGCAGACGTTAAATTATAGGACATATGCTATATTAAATGATTAAATTTATTATTATGCATAGCCTAAATGCTGAGTAATTTGTAAAAGAGTGCAAGTACAAAGTGTAGTAAAAGACTATGTCCTACAGTGAATGCATGTAGCGCACAGTTAGCCTAACGCTAAGTCAAAGACTTTCTCAAGGACCCACTCTATTGATGGGGAAGTGTGGAAAATCAGGCGGATAGGGCCCTCGAGGAGGCGTTCCTCTGATTCTCCTCGCTCTGCTATTTGAAGGGAACATCTGTGAGAATTCTCTTTTTTTTTAGACATTACGTCCAAACTGCAAAAAAACAAAAACAAAAAACAAGAGGTAGCCTGCACTTTTCGGTTTCGGATTTTAGTAAACACACACACACACACACACACACACAAATATAATCTTATGACAAACGTGAGCGCATACCTTACACATACGAATTATTTTTAATTAAGCACTGAACATTTGTTCTGATAAATGTTCTTCACAGAAAATGAGCCAAGGCCACTGAGTCTGAGTTTGAAAAAAATAATTAATAGTATCATTTTTCTTTTGATAAAAAGTGAAAATGGGTCCCACAGACCCGAACACCATACAAGGGTTAAACACACACACACACACACATTGGAGTCTGAATACAAATCAATCAAATGAGTTGTGGAAGGACTAGCTGTATACATTTTGTCTTGCTCAAATATAGCCTATAGTGAAAGATAACTGCAGACATGGAGGAAATGGGTGAAAAGTCTATTAAGACTCTTTTTCTTTTCTTCTTCTGTTGTTATGTTGCACATTAGCAACATATTAGTGCACTGCTGCCTCTCACTGCTTTATTAATGTCATTGGTTCCTTTGTGGCTACTTGAATATTTTAAGTAAGTGTCACTCAAAACAGTAAGTAAATTGTTTTATTTGCCTTGAAAGTTGCTGGAACTTAATAAAACCTAGTAAGTATAACAACTAAGTAAAGATTACTAATTAAATCTAAACTATTGGATTTTACAGTGTACCTGATTTCAGTACCTTGGACAACGACACCACAAGCGGTGTAGCGCTGCATGGGCTGTGTTTCTCAAAAGCAATATGTGAGCTGCTCGTTGCCCATTTTCTTTATAGTGAACAAATGTTCTTTAAAAAATGTTATTCACACTAAGAAAAAGTGGTTCTTTTAAGAACTGTTAACTGAAATGTACTTTGGGGAGCCCAAAATGTTTCTTATGGTGTCTCCGTGTTGCCCCTGCCCCTGCCCCTAGTAGTAAAGCTGATCACTCTTAATAAGAAAAAAAAATTACCAGGCTTACCAAAAGTGGCTATATGACGTTGAGATCCAGTTTTTACATGGACCCACAAATGGTGCAGTTTGCAAAAGTAGTTTATTGAAGACGATCGAGAATGACCGCAGTGGGATACCAGTCACCATGACGATATACTTATTAGAGAGGTAAATTGTCACTTTGTTCGCTCATTGAGACCTCTGCTGTGCGGAACCGGAGGATGAACCGTGAAACCAGGGACGAATAGTTTCAATAGTGAGTCGCAGCGTAGCATATGGTGCTGCAAGCACACCGAACGCTGTCACCAACAAATTGCAGATTTCATACTAATTTTATCTGGAGGGAAATTCCATGCCACCCACGCGACTCATCTGTGTGGCTTTTTGCGTTGTCTTGTTGTTCAGTGTTGGCTAGCATTCTTAAGCTACCTAGAAATATATTTACAAAAAATTAAGTAATCAAAATAAGGCAAAATAAAACGAATTATGTTTAAACATGTTTGTTTAACTATATTAGTGAGGACATTTAATAGACGTCTATTGTTTTTTTATCAGGTTAATACATGCGTAAACTAACTCATAAAAAATAAGCCTCCAAATAACCTGTGCAAAAAGCTAGATTTACATAACCTGAACTTGATTTGGCCGTTTTAACTAGGTGTTAACACAATAGTCGGGGTTCAACAAGGTTCACTAGTGAGAACATTTACCTTTTTAAAATTTGCAACATTTTACTAGTTTACTAAATATTTGGGGACATTGCATATACTTATAGTCCTATTGCTTTTATATACAGCTGTTTAGAAATATTGTAACTTAACCTTAACCCGCACCCTAACGGAGAACTTTCTTCAAAATAATGTTTTTTTTCTCTTTTTTTAGCGATATTATCATATTAAGCTCACTTATGGGTTAAATAGATTCGTTCGCGCAAGCGCATATCTGAATTTTTGAGAAGCCTAAACGATTCCACTATGTCATGAACCGAACAAAGAACAAATGAAAATACATTTGGTTTATTTTAAATATATGAATTATTTGTGACAGATGAAAGAATATTTCACTAATATATATAGAAGAAAAATAGTTTTGTTTGAAAATGAGAATAGCCCCGTATTTTGAAAGAATACGAATTTACGATAAGAACTTTCATCAATAGGCCTAATTTATCGCGATAAAGTCAATATTCGCTGATAAATTTGTACTAAAAACAGTGTTCACAAGTCTTCGTTCTTATACAGATTTTGTTGCTTTTCCTGGAGGCTAAATGACAGATGATTTGCAACTCAAAGAGCCCCAATAGACAAGATGTGGTGCTTAACAATGTGAGGGGTCTTTTGTCTTTCGTTTCTGATTGAATGGCTTCACACTGTTTCCATCCTTCGCGGGTTTTAAGTTACTATCCACTAATTTATTTCAGCCCCTAAGAATACCCAAAGCAATGTAAATGTGCCCTTCTGTTTTTCTTTCCTTAGCCAGTAACCTTAGTGCACACAGCCAAACACAAGACCGTGCACGTCTAATTCAAAGTAAAGACTTCTCAAAAGACCTGCGCTCTAGTCTATAGAAATTCATGACATACAATGTTTGATCAGACCAAAAAATAAATAAATTGTCGCGCGGCATTTAACTATTTGTAATAATTATTATTATTTAATAAACAATGCAGTATACAGTATGTGGATCATCAGCATTTTACAAAATAAACGTTAAATCCAAGGCTTGTGAATTATACTTTGCTGAATTTAATATATATATTTAATATTCGGAAAAGTTGATGTTTGGAAAATTTGCTCTGATCACATGTAGTACATCACCTGCAGGACACATTGCAAGTAAGTTTTCACTGTAAAAATGTAACATTAAAAGGAAACACTAAAACAATCGTTCAGAATACAAAACCAACCCTGCATCAGAAACATAATGCAACGGCTTTACTGATGTTATAAAGAAGTTTATCTCAAATGTCTTTGAATTGTGATGACAGTTTTGTTTGACTTGTTTATATTGTTGGTAACCCTGTCATTTTGAGCTCAAGAACATCAGGTGTGTCTCTTTTACCGCCATGCTTTTTGTATTTACATGTTAACAATGAATGGTAGCCCTTTGGAAAAGGAACGTTTATTGCAGTAATTGTATAATTACTTCACTAATTGTTGTTAACAAGCCATAGAATACTTCAGTCACTACACGATCTTCTAACTAGGCGCGCATGATAAAGGGCAGTTAGGGTTAATCAGTTACAGATGGAGGAAAGTGAAAGCACTTCCAAGCTTTTGATAAACATGCGCTTAACCTTTATCGCAGTCTATGCCAATTTCGAGCACAAATTGTTCCTGTCTTGTTTCTGACAAGGTTTCTTAACATATGCAATAAAGTGATTTTTCCATCTAAGCTTTGTGCGTTTAATATATATTTCATCTGATCTAAAACTATAGACTTTGGCACAGTTAACTAAGTAAATTGATTTGCTGTTGAAAATTAACTGCTAATACAATGGTGTTTCTGTGCGTGAGAGTGACGTGTAAATCAGCTTCACAAAAGAGAGCTGATTTGCTCCGATTTCATACTGATTTGTGCCATTTTACGCTGTGAAAAGAGAAACAACTGCGGCGTTTTGAACCAACTTTTTGGCCATTACAAACGATTGAATTTTAAATGCTATAACAAACATGCATCTGTGACCCGGCATGTCCTTTAGCCGAACGTGTTAAGAAAAACTTAAAATACGGAACAACAGAAAAGCTATTAATTAAAATGATGATGTTAAGAGCACTTTATATCGCCTACATATTAATCACAAGCGACACCATTGCGGTACAGACTTTTTCTGATGGACAGTACCAGAAATTGCTATAAACAGACTAGGCTACTTAAAATAGCAAAACACTTTCCCTCTCAATGTATTTTGTAAACACTGTACACTTTTTTTTTGCAAAGTTTTGGTGCAATATTATTGTTTTGTAAAAAGGAACTGATTCCTTGAAAAAGAACTTATTTTAGAAGACATACAATAGACCCGAAAGATCAATCGCTTCGCTATACACATATAAACTGCAGTGTTTTTCATTGCTTTCTAAAGGCTCTTGACCGGAGCTGCTGAAATGGTCATGTGAGTCCATCCCGGTGTCACGTTATTTGTTCCCTTTGTATAAATAAAGCTATTATATAGTGAGGCCGTCTCAAGCGAAAAAAAAAAAAAGTCTTAAAGCTATCAATGGACATTCATTCGTCCTGTCGCGTGTCACGCTTTTGAAGTCATTCTCTGTCTTTTTTTACTGCGCATGTGCAACAGGACATTATCATTTTAATCAAAGAAAAAATTAAAACCAAAATGGCATTGCTGCAGCAATGTGCATACAATTTTTGTTCAAATGATCAATATTTGAACAAAATAAAGTTCGCCGGAATAAAAGTATCCAGAAATGAACCATGCTGTGGCATGATGTGACGCGAGTCTGTATTGATTTTGAACTGTTCATCATTTTTATGTGAAACTGTAATTTTTCCTTAGTTTTCCTTGGTGGAAACCATAGGGCCTATACTTAACAAGTGTTTTTTTTTTTTTTTTTTGGAAAATCCCTGTATGACATTCCCAAGGACAGGCTCTATTGATAGAGAAGTGTGGACAATCAGGCGGATAGGGCCCTCGGACAGGAGGCGTTCCTCTGATTCTCCTCGCTTCGCTCTTTGAAGGGAACATCTGTGAGAATTCTACTTCTCTTTGAGAACATGTATGTTATCAAGCTTAAAACTTAGAGCTTTCCTTGTAGCATGACCGTCTGTCTGTATTCTACAGACAACCAAAGAATCCTAGAGCGTTTCTGGCGGTTTTAGAAAATGTAGCTTTGGTTTGTAGAATCTTGACGTTTTAATTCAGTAAAGGTGATTCCCCTTCCTTATTGGCAGAAAATTGCCACGTTGTGAAGACACGGAAAAGATTTCCACGGTGCTGCCTGTCTCAACATGGCGTGAAACTTGAAGAGAAAGGGATGAATAGTCAGAGCTAATTCCTCTACATCTCGACTGGTTATTTGTAACATTTTCCATTTTACGGTGTTTCTGTGGAACTCTCTATAGGCTACATTTTCACCCCACACGACGATCTCATTCGTTCTAAACTAATGCAAATGAAATATAAGATAGGCTAATATATAAGATAAAATATTAGATCATATGATTATAAGGGTTAGCCCATGTTTAGAAAAGCCCCAGTTTGCAATTTCAAATAAAATAAATTAGACATGCAAGAGAAAAAGGTAAAAGACAATTACGTATTACGCCAATATACGACCAAGTAATTATTATTATTATTTTATTGTGCATTTTTCTTCAGATTGTGTGAATAAGAAGTCTCATGGTTATAAAAGAGAGTAGCACCAAAGGCAATCCTAAGCTCCTTTTTTTAAGAACAAAAGCACAGCCGGGAAAGCAACTTCATGCTGATTGGGTGTCCAGCAGAAACTAAATGGATGCTCTTTTTGCGCACCAATGATGTGAGCAGTGCATTGAGATGTTAAGTGAGTCTCTCTTTATAAAGCAGGATGCTAGGGAGAATTCCTTCACTCTGACACAAGGAGGTTGGATAATTCATCTGGGTATCTAAGCGCAACGAGCATTTGAAGACAATGGCTGCAGCATCAGAGAGAGTGGTAACGGCGAAAACTCAGAGCGTTAAAAAGGTGATTAGAGTTATAAGTTAAACGATTTTATTTTTTTACAATAAATAAATAAATAAAAATCTAGAACTTCTTTATCAGCGTGCATTGATTGCATTTTAAATAAAAGAAACGGATTTGTCTTTCAGGTGTCCAAACCACTGATGGAGAAGAAAAGAAGAGCACGTATCAATAAATATTTGAATCAGTTGAAAAGTCTCCTGGAGAGTGTCTGTTCGAATAATGTAAGAAAATTAAATGGATTTAAAATGTATTCAAATTCTAACATCAAATGTCTGTCTCAAAAACCAACTGGTGTATTTTATATTATTCAGATCCGCAAGCGAAAATTGGAAAAGGCTGATATTTTGGAGCTTACAGTTAAACATCTGATGCATCTGCAAAACATCAAAAGAGGTTTGTGTTCCATTAGCATTTAAATAATTATTATTCGTTACATTTTCAACATAATTTAAGTGTATTATTGGAAAACAATAACTATTGATTTATCTAAATGCAGGAATGCCCACAGTTTGTGACTCTGCTGAATATCACGCTGGCTTCAGAAGTTGTCTCGCCACTGTCAGTCATTATCTTCTCGCTTCGGACGCAGACAGAGATTCCCGCTCCATCATGCTGACACATCTTAGGAGCGGTTCTAACCTTGTTCCTGATTTCAGTACCGCGGAGAGCGACCCTGCTCGGATCCCTGCCTCAACTTGTACTCTTCGTCGATCACACAAAGCTTCGTTTAAAACAGACGCTCCTTATCCCATCTTGCAGGAAACTTCAGACAGATATTTCTGCTCTATGCCGAAGAGGATTGAGATTTGTGATACGGACAAAATATCATTTAACGCACAGGCTGGAACCCATGGATCCAAGAAGCTCAAAACCACACACTTCAGTCTTAAAAATACAAAGGTTGACGAGTGCTGTAATTTTTCTGAAGCCTTGAAACAGAATTATTGGCGGCCTTGGTAAATCTGAAGAATTTAAAATGTCACTGTTTTAACACTTAAAGTAGCTCTAATTTTGCTTCTCATGCACTGTATATGTAGATCCTATTTTTTGATAAATGATGACAAATGTTTATTTTAATAATAAAAGACTACAACATTGGATTGAATTTGTTTATTATGTAAACGGACACGTGCATGACTAGATGTAGATGTCAACTGCTGCGGAGATCGAATGAATGTCTTTTACTTTGTAATGGAATTAAATATTTAGAATGCACTGCATAATGTTATACGATCATTCCTTATGAAAAGTAATCTCTGTTTGAGACAGGCTTACCTCAAATTTATGCTGATGACTTAACATGTAAAAAGGCTGAATGTTGGCCTCCATGCTTTCCAAAATCCAACACCTCGATCTCACTGTAAAAACAAAACAAAAAAAAAACAGTTTCCAAACAAAAATATGCATTTTGGTAAGCATAGCTTAGGGTATTTAGTTAAAATAATAATAATAATAATAATAAATATATTATCTGAACATATTTAATTGCATTTAGTCAGTCAAATCGAAGTGAAAAATCAGTATTGGCTGAAAAAGTCCTACAGCCAAATAACTTTATAGCATGCGTTTGAAGTTTGAAGACGTTATGGTGAGTGGTGGGAGGTGGAAACACAGGAAATGCATAAATAGTACGTCAAATAAAAACAAAAACTCGTGGTATTGATACGCAAATATTGACTTTGGCGTGCATATAATACGCAGTTTTCGCGTGCATATGATAAGACATTTGTTGGCGTGCTTATGATAAGCAGTTTTCGCGTACATATGATACGCATCTACCCCACAACCCTATTCCTACCCATTGCGTAGCATATACACGCCAAAGTCCATTTTTGCGTATCAATACCACGAGTTTTTGTTTTTATTTGGCGTACTATTTATTCATGAGATCGGGTTGGGCGAACGGGTCTCTGGTGAAGCTTTGAGATGTGGCGTAGCAACCAAAGATGTTCGTTTGCACTTAAATAACAGAAAAGTTCAAATAAACATTTCAATTTAAGTCGTTTAAACAGTATAAATAAATAAATAAATAAACAGGCTTACCAAAAATATCTAGCGTTACCGTGTCTCCTGGGGATTTTCACTGACACAGTGGCAAATTAACTGGAAGCACACGAGACATATCGCCTTCACCCTTGACTTCCTTAGAAATGTACATCAGCCAATCACCATTGCTGAGGAGAAGTTTAATTAGGGCCACAGAAGAACACACTGCATAGTTGAGTAACGTTTCTGCTGCGTTAGCAAGTCCAGCGGAGACCTGAAACTGAAATCCTCCACAATGCAGTTGTAGTGGTTACTGTGATTCTTCACAACAGAGAAAAAATTCAAGGTCATGCTGCTGACGACGATGATTCTCTTGATGTTAAGGCAAGATATGCATCCTGCAGGAGCAGAAATTTTAGTTTGGTTTCTATTGATATTTTTTCTTTTTTAATCAAATTTCATCTCAGCAATTCACACACTGTTAATTAAAAAAAAAAAACGCATCACCCAATGTGTTATTATAGGAAATAAATAGAAACATTTGCTAATTTAGTTGTTATGACACAAAATGTAAAATATTAAAACAGGGGCAAGATTGCCCCTACTGGAATAAATTGGCCAGTGGGGTCATCTGGGGTAAGAAGCCCCTCTGATGATTTGATATAATTCTTATTAATCTTATATTTATAAGTGTCATTAATGTAAAATACTAAATCTACTTTTCTATTTAAAATGTTATTTTGACAATTTAGTTGAATAATTGAATAACCAATGACAGACAAAGCAGAATTCCGTTAAAAAAGATTCATATGAAAGGTAAAATCATTCTATGACTTATATAAGGACAAATATTTACATGTTTAATTGACCATATTTTAACTGAAGATAATAGCAACACTATGAATGCAAATGTAATTAACTCTCATTAACCTATTGGTTTTAATGAAAGAGACAATGCCTGAAATCGAATTAATAGAAATATTGAATAATAACCCTAATGAATTACATAATTATTATATTTAAAAATAATAACACTAGTAACAACACGCCACTTGTGGCCTTCTGTGCCAATTCTGGGGGAGACACAAAAACAATAATACGCAAGATCACTATTTTTCAGAGACACAAAATTAGATCACTTAACCACAAAACTATTTTGACTAACTAAACCTCACAAATGTTGATATTCAGATGAAATGACAACATTAAAAATAGTATAGCCCTTCATCAAAAGTGCTGAGATGAGATTTTGTGCCATCTATGGTCAAGAAAAAAATTAGGGGGTGGGTAACATAGAGACATGATTTTTGATGTCAACGGGCTAAGGACAACACACTCTCATGACTTTTTGTTAGTATTTTATGATTTGGCAAATTGGTGCTAGTGGCACCCTGAGGGTTAGGTTTGGGGTGCATCTTAATTACCTACAAATTGTAAATTTTTTGTCAGATTGTACTAATTCATATTAAAATGCAGATCTGTACAATACTTACACATTCTCAACTTTTCTGTTTTCTGGCCAGCAAAAAAAAAGCATAGACCTGAACTCCACTGAACCTTTTCAGGATTAACTGGAACAACAACTGAGAGCCCTTTTTCTCAATGTTGGTGCTTTACTGTTGCGCTTATCTTGTTGAACATTTAATGTAAAAAATTTGAAAGGCCAGTCAGTAAACCATTGTTTGATAGAACCTGCTGTGCAGACACAGAAAGATTTTCCACAAACTGCTGCTGCTGCAAAAAAAGTGGAATGTGGCATTAAGTTTAGTTCTCACTAATGTAATGGAAAAGTCAAGCCTGTTCTCAAGAAAGGGCTGTTGACATTGGACACAGAGTGTGTGTAGGTTATCATTATTTGTGGTAGGGCTAAACAGTTGTTTCCAACAGAATATTCAAGAGAGACAGGGGACAAAAGACAAAATCAGAAAAATGATTCAGGACTTGGAATGGAGATTTTCACAGAATTATTTGCAGTTTATGTATCACCCGTTCAGTCAACACAAATACACAACAGATCCAACTATAAAAACAATAATGATCACAAAACCATTTGTACATTCATGCAATGTTGTAGCAAAGAAATCCACTTGAAAATAATAAAGTGACTCACCTTTCATCACTGAAATGATTCAGTTTATTTCATCTTGCATGACAGCATCCCAGCCTTAGCAAGACCATATTGGAGGATGAACCTGTTTTAATCATTGATTAGTTTACAGTATAATATATTATACTATATATAATAATATATTGTAATATATAACATATTGTAAATGCCTTAAAATATTAACCTACCATAAAAAAATATTTACTGGAGTAAAATGTGTGAACCAGCCATGATCGTATATATAAAATAACATAAACATGCTACTTGAAGGTGAACTGTTTTGAAAAAAAAAAATTTATACTCGAGGGGGGGAACACAATTTTTAATCATGTCACCTGTATTTGGGTCCTAACCATTTCAGCCTATGGACAATTTGATTAAGCAATTGAAGATCTGACGGACAAGGCACATATGGCTTATTATAGCATAAGAAAATCATTGTCAATCATAAATTGGCACCTATAATCAATTTTAAAGATCAAATAATCTCTATAAAAAAAATCTGCTGATGAAGAACTGCGTAAATGCGAACAGTCTGTCTGTAGACATTGGCAGACACTGATGGAGGACAAGTTGCATTTCTTCACAGTGTGCAGCAAATAAGACCATTATAGACAATTACTTTACTCAATTAGCTTGAATTTCTACCTGATTTCCAGTGAGCGAGTCATTTAGACAAAATCTTGGGAGAAAAGGAAGAATGTGGGTAGCGCTTTATTTTACAGTCCTGTTCCTCATGTTCATGCTATGCACTTATTATAGTAATTACAATAACTAGGTAATAACTAGTTACTAACCCTGAACCCACCCCTAAACCTAACCCTACCCCATGTTACCAGATATTATCAGAACTTTCTTTGGTAGGTACACTATTTTACAGTACATGTACTACAGTGTACTTATAAAGTACACCGAGAATGTGTCCAGCTCACAGCGCAATATATGTCCTCCTGCCACGAGGGACAGAAGCTGAACCCTAATATTTCCTTGATATATATGTGTGGGTTTATTATATCATTTATGTCTGTCTGTGTGTGTGTGTGTTTGTTTGTAATATATTTATTGCTTAATGTTCGGCAAAATTGTGCTACTCTACAGATTCATACCATTAAGCACAGTCATGCTCATTTGAACTGAATTGCATTGAATTGAAAGAGAGAGAGATAATCTGAACAACAAAACATCAGTAATCGAAAACACTTTGTTATAGGCAGAGATACAAATGTTTAAATTTGTTCACTTAGGAGATTTTAACACACTCAGTGTATTTTCATGAGTGCATCGACACAACACAGTCCTTGTAACATCAGAAGTAATTTTAAAGCTTCATTAAATTACATTTGAACATATAAGCTTGTATGAAACTGAACAGGTCTGGTTGCATTCATAATTAAATGATTCACAATACCCACTGTGCTACTGAAATAGTGATAATTCTCACCATGAATGTGTAGGCTCAAATTTGTGTATCAAAGTGGCTTATGTTTCAGTGCTTCATATCATTCTAGATAAATGTGAAATATGTCATATGTAAGTGGTTATATAAAACAAGGTTTAGGCCATTTCAAGTTGATCTTAGTTAATGTGTATTCCGTCAGGTACCACATTTTTTTACACATTCATTTTAAAGCCATCTCGACTACGGTGTAGAACATGACTGTCTTCAAAAGCCAATGAGAAACAATTTAAGGGGGGAAAAACCTTGCACAACCGTCTAGCGTATAGGAGGAGGAAGACTCTTGTTGATGCCCTTACTGTGTATTAGACTAAGGGGCAATCTGCAGGATCCCACATGAAATATGTGACCCTGGAGCACAAAACCAGTCTTAAGTCGCTGGGGTATATTTGTAGCAATATCCAACAATACATTGTATGGGTCAAAATTATCAATTTTTCTTTTATGCCAAAAATCAGGATATTAAGTAAAGATCATGTTCCATGAAGATATTTTGTAAATTTCCTACTGTAAATATATCAAAACTTAATTTTTGATTATTAATATGCATTGCTAAGAACTTCATTTGGACAACTTTAAAGGTGATTTTCTCAATATTTAGATTTTTTTGCACCCTCAGATTCCAGATTTTCAAATAGTTGTATCTCGGCCAAATATTGTCCTATTCTAACAAAGCTTATTTATTCAGCTTTCAGATGCTATATAAATCTCAATTTCAAAAAATGGACCCTTATCAATTTTTTGTGGTCCAGGGTCACATATGAAGAATGTCCGAGTGGATCCCATGTGAAGGTGCCTAGGTATCAAGCACCATTTGATATTTCAACACCAATATCTGGCTGTATGAAATGTACAAAAGTGCATTCTGGCAGCAAGCACAGATTTTTTAATATATATACACGTATAAATGAACAAGAACAAATCATTTAAAAAGATGATGTCTTGGGATACGTGTATAAAATCTGGTCATATACAACATAAAATAATACAGCAAATATCCAATTCCCATTCAGTGGTTATGTCTACTATAACAAATCAAATTGCACCACCTTTCAAAAGGTCCTATTGTCCACATGACAAAAGATTATGTCACTTATTTTGTAAAAAAGTGCATGGCGACTGCAGGCTATATGGGTGTTTTTAAATAGTGTTACTTTTCATATCATACTTTGTTACGGGCTACCAGACAAATAAGACTGTAATCATGAGAATAACAATGCATCAGATATACATTTTCAATCATCACAAAGCACTTAACATAAACTCATTTAAAACATATCTGTGAAAAGAAACATTTTAGCCTTTTGGCAAACATGTCTGGATCTACAACGAGAACCTTGTGCTTCAAAAATATGAATTCAAATGATATAACAAAATATCTTTTCGGTTTACTTAAAAAATATTCAAAACATGCCACACCACCAGAAACAACAAAAACACATTTAGAGTTACAAGCTCTGTGAGCTAAAATGTTGTAAAGAAACACTATATAACTTACTTACTTCAATCTTACTGCTAACCTTTTCCACAACCAAGTTGACCTTTGCGGTTGTATTAAATGAAGGGAATAAAATAACTGAGAAATCTGCAGAACAAGCTGTTTTGTCAAATTTCAACCCCCCCATCCCCCTATATTGCTACCTCTTCCTCTATGCTATGAGACAAGGGCAGTTTGGCCCCAAAATAAGGAAAACATATAATTTGTTTGGCTAATATTAAACATCAAAGACATATTTAAACATAAAAGTATGTTGGAAATTGTAAAAGTATTTTTGAACTCCTAGCCCTAACCTTTAAAATATAATTAATTTCTTTGATGCAAAGCTGAATTTCCATCAGCCATTACTCCAGTCTTCAGTGTCACACGCTCCTTCAGAAATCATTCTAATATGCTGATTTATTATTATAATTATCAATGTTGGCAACAGTTGTGCTGCCAAATATTTATTTGGTAACTGCAATACTTTTTTCAGGATTTTTTGATGAATAAAAAGTTAAAAGAACAGCATTTATTCAAAATATAAATCTTTTCTAACAATATAAATCTTTGCTATCACTTCTTAACATTTTAACACATCCTTGCTGAATAAAAGTTTTAATTTCTTTCAAAAGAAGAAAGAATAAAAATTTACTGACCCCAAACTTTTGAACAGTAGTGTTTATTGTAAGAAA
>NW_015644805.1:47799-49759 GCF_001515625.1 Sinocyclocheilus rhinocerous
CAAATAAATGCAGCCTTGATGAGCAGAAGAGACTTCTTTTAAAAACATTACAAGTCTTACTGATCCCAAACTTTTGAGCGGCAGTGTATATATATATATATATATATATATATATCTACACACGAAGTAATTGAATGGCCCCAAATTCCTTAGTCAAGAAAGGCAGTATTTTGACCAGAATACTAAATTCTCACTGAAACGTAAAAGCTGAAAACTGTCATGAGCCTCAGTAAAAAGCTCATGTGTATGCGCAGAAGGCCTAGTGCTCATTTCTAACCATAAGTGTTGAGCTCAGGACACTTATGTGCTGCTCAGCTTCCCTCCCCTTTGAGGCCCACTAACCCTGTAAATCCAGCCTGGTATCAGCAACACATAAAAAAGCAACGATGGTGTCCTTATGCCATTTCGAATCATCACACTTCAAAAATCCCAGTTCCTAGTTAACAAAAACATTCCACTTAGTCAAAGCTTTAACACTAATAAGCATATCTACTTGAAAATACTCGAATAAAACTGTCGCTTAGTTCGTGGATCCTATGGATGTCATATAGCCTGACGATGCAGATTGTGAGCTTATAAAACTATTAGTGCTTCCTTTGCTTTCCCCTTTTGGCAGGTGCTTCTGGTCCACCCAAGCAGATGCATCTACCTGTCCTGTCCTAATACTTGAAGAAGACTGCTCCCCTGTCCATGCACCTGGACCCAACGGGACAAGCTCTGATGCAAGCTTGTGCTCAGGGCATGCCTTGATGCCCGAGCCTTCGCCAACGCTACCGTCCCTCGCCTTTCTCTGCAGATCCTGAGGGATCTCGCCTGGCGTGGCTCCTTTGCCGTGCTCAGAGCAGCGTCTCAACGCTTGAGGCTCGCGCTCAAAGTGCGTGAGCGGGAAATGCGGCAACAAAACAACGTGCTGCTCGAAGGTCTCTGGAACCAGAGAGATCGCAGAGGCTCGCCGTGGGCTTCTCATTGGACTAGCCAGTGGCGTCTCATCAATGAAGTTAATCACTTCGTCGCGGCTAAAGCACTTGAAATCGCCCTCATAACGCTCGACTCGTGGAATCTGCTTGAGCGAATGCATGTCCTCGGATCGCCTCCTTTTGCGGTGTGGGTGGCTCTCCTCGTGGTAGGACGCAGGGCTGCTCCGATGTCTCTCGTGGCGCAGCGAGCTGTATTGCGGGATGCCAATGATGTCCTCTGTGGAGCCCCAGCGATGCAGGTAAGACGGGATCTGACCGGTGGTCCACATGTCGGTTTCGTCGTGGGAGTATCTTCTTGTAGGGGGCACCTGGAGTAACACACAGACGAGTGAACCAGGACATTTCTAAAAGCAAATTTCCGGCTCAAACTAAGGACCTCAAAGCTTTTGCATCTCTTATAATGCCAGAATCAATGGAATCTTGTGAACTATAATGGCAACACAGGTCTGTTTTCAGTACTAAATATTCATATATCTGCTTTTTAATAGGGATAAAATGAAGTTAATATTATTTTGCGTAGTTTATAATCACTCATTCTACAAACAGATACTCACATTCCACATTGTTCTGAGAACTACACAGGAAAGACATAAAATTAGTTTTTAGTATTTAAAAGAACTTTAAGTACACTATCCAAAGCATACAGCACAAGCCTAGCATGAAAGCAACTGTATTGGTTAATGCAGGAATGAGACAGCCTTTACAAAAAAGCCCTATATGCATTATGAGGACTGATTGATAAGTGTACTATACTCTGGCCAGTAGAGGGAAGCAAAGCATCATTAAAGCAATGGCATTGAGTTTTTGTAACCTTATCTACTATATTTAAAGGGATCACATGATGTTGCTAATAAGAACATTATTTTGTGTATTTGGTGTAATGAAATGTGTTTATGCCATTTAAGGTTCAAAAAACACATTATTTTCCACATACTGTATATTATTGTTTCTCCTCTATGCCCCGCCTTTCTGAAACGCGTCGA
>NW_015644805.1:49946-55170 GCF_001515625.1 Sinocyclocheilus rhinocerous
TAACTTTAATAAAGAATATCTCTTTGGGTTTGAGACTTTAGTCTTTGCAACTTTAGGGATCTTATCTATTCACGAACAGCTTGTAACACTCCAAAGAGAAAGGAAAACTTGAAATCGCATCATATGACCCCTTTAAACAGATCAACTAATACACAAGCTTAATTATATATTATATTATGCTACAGGACTTAAGTTAACACTTTTTTATGATTTGGCCTTATTTAAGACTTGTTACTCAACTGATTTAAATGATATGTCTATTTTATAAAAGCGTGTCATTTTGCTTTAAATATACTGCCCATTGATAAAAAAAAAAAAGTGTTTTTTGGCATATAAAGATAAAGATGGACTTACATCACAATTGTTAGACGGTCTTAAATATTATTGTTTGGCAGCATTTAATGTTCTATAAGCCTGAATGGCTTGACAGCAAAAACAAAATCAGCTTGTACTTCCCAATTATTATGGCATTCCAATACTGATGATGATGATGCAAAACACTGGTGAAATTGAAAAAGAACATTGTTTCTACAGAAATAGTAGTTTAAAAAGTTGATAATCTTCTATAGCAGACACATCAGCTTTGAGTTCTTTATCAATGCGCATCAGTGTTTTTGTCTTTTTGCCGAACGTCTTTGAAACAAATCTAACACACACAATGTTAATGGTAGTTCAATAAACTTTGAAGAGAACTTCAAAAGTTGTTTCGTGCAATGTATATAGCAATAAAATCAGCAATGGAAAGCAGTCAAGCACTGCAGATCGCCTAACAGAGCTTTGGGAAGTGTTCGGCATACACATTTATGGCATATTCTCCACATTTAACCTCCAAATCCAAATTTTCATTCCAGACAGGCTTATTTTTAATAGCTGGTCAATTATTTACACACAGAGAAAAATGGATGATATATAAAAGGTCAATGAAAGTTACATGTGGAGGTTACATGTGAGCACTTATGGGCTGTGTGTGAAGTAATCATTTGAATGTAAAAAGGTTAAACGTTTGAAGTGAAGCATTACACAGCTCTAAAATCTACTGGCAGCCTGTTATATGAATTCTTAATCACCTTGTAAGCCTTTATAGTAGGGCTGGACAATAATTCAATATCAATATGTATCGCGATATAATTTTTTTCAATAACGGTGATATGATTTTTAAACACATTTCCGATATTTCGATATACATTACCAGTGTTTCCCATACATTGATTTATTTGTGCCGTTTGACTTCGTTGAATAAACATGAGCACTGCACGTTTCAAAATCAAAAAATGTCGCGGGTGTTTTATATAAATGTATCTGTGAAGGGAACCGACTGTCTTCAGAAAAGTTTCATATCGATATCGGAATTATATCGTATCGACCGAAATTAAGAAATATATCGTGATATCAATTTTGGCCATATCGTCCAGCCCTACTTTATAGTACTATTTCCTTGTGGAAGTGGTTCAAATAATCGGATTGATTTTTATTTTCTTTATTCTTTTTACATTCAAAAGATCAATCTAAATTTGGATTGTGCCATGAAAGTATAAACTCCTACACAGATCACACATCAGCTGGGCCTCTACAACTAATATACAACGAACAAAATAAATGTCATAGTATCAATATCAAGGGAATTGATCAGTCAGACATACTGAGCGTGTTTTTCATTCAGACTAGTGTTTTTTATTCATTTAAATTTGCAATGACTTCAAGCTTTTAACTTTAAAATATAAACTGAAAAGGCATCAGTGGCACTCGTCACATGAGCCCTGCAACAGTAGAAAAAACTGCATAAAAAAATACCAAGATACCACTGGGGTGAAGAAACAAAAGTGCTTGTTAGATCATATTTTCCAAAAAAAAAAATCCACACAAAACAAAAGTCTCCAATTTCAATATCTAATAGGTCACACAACAGGAATGTAAAATGATTCCAGTAGGAGTGTTGACAATAATATAGTGACCATAAGTTTTTTGTAAATACTGAGGTGGAGGGCCATTGCAGCATGCACATTTTAGTTAGAAATAAAGAAAACAAAATTAATGGAAATATACCTGCAAATAGTGCATTTTATCTTCCTGAAGCTCCCTCAATGGATAACCCTGGGGGCCCCCCCTTTCTAAGGTTGAGAATTCGTACTTGGCAATACGGTCTACCGTCATGATATCACCAGCAGAGCTATAGTCAAATGGTCTGTCAAATATTAAGTCCGGATGAATGCCTCCATCCTGGCTGTTTTCTGCAAACGCAGAAAGCATATATATATGTATCAGGATTAAAAATCAGTGTGCTCAAAATACACAGACAGACAGACAGACAGACGAATAGGTAAAAAAAAGAAGAAAAACAATTCCCTTTTTTCAGATTTTCGGTGTCCTCGTTAGAATTTGAGGTTCTAAAAAAAATGCTTCATGTGAAATCATTAGGATCCACTGAAGTGTCTCGTACTGAAAATCGCGACTGACTGTCACTATTTGCTAATAGATTGCAGCTAGAGCAAACTGTCGTTTAAACATATTCCCTAAAATATGTTTTGGGGCAAAAGATTGTTTGAGGGGTACAAACAATTTTTGTTTTACTATAAAATCAGTTGTAGGGCAATGTGAAATGCTGATCTTAAGGCAAAATGGGGGCACACAGCGGGATGACAGATGAGATTAGCTATTAGCACAGGCAGCTTAGCATGCATTTGAGTGAGACGCAAGTACAAGAAGCAACCCTTATACATACAACTGAGTTGAGTTACACAAGGCAAACCGTCTGGAAAGAAGCAGAGCACTGGTACAATTAAGATCACAGAATCCATTTCTTGCACATATTCCTTATGATTGCAAATGGGAGCGTGCCAAATAGCAGGAAGGGCAATGAAATACAGCTAACAGCAAAGTCACACACTTAACACCTACATTCATCAATACATACTGACAGCCTCAGTTCACTAATAGTTTGTGATGAAGCATATTAATTATATAATTATCATGTGACCTCTAGTAATTTTTATCCAGAAAACCCCTTGTTTTTATATTTTTACATTGTTTTTTACATGTTTGAATATTACCTACAGTTTAAAAATTGCAATGTTACTATATATTGCAACCAAAATACCATTGTTTCTGCCAAAGTACTGTTGTTATTGCCGTAAAATCACAGTAATGTAATATGGAATCTTCTTGAAAGGGTGCATGAAGCTTTTTTATGTAATTTTGTTTAATTAATAATTTTATTTTTTTGATGATAGCAGTGGCTAATACAAAATTACAAGTTTTGTTGTAGTAACAATTCCTGTTGTAACGTTGGTATTTTGGCCAGTGGTCCTGCAAATCCGCAGGGGGCCGTTGGTCACATGTCCAAGGAGTAGTGACATTATGCAACTCTGTGACACTTTACTTGAGAGTAAAGCAACTTTGCAGCAAAACTTCTGTAGTGGAGTTCACTCCAAAGGCATCTTAGCAGGTGTTCCAGTTATATATATTTCTTTTTGAGTGTAAGTCAAAATATATTGAGACTCTTTGATGAAAATAATATCCATCCATCTCAAAATGAAGGTCACATGATAAATCCAATGACTGTAATCATCATTGGTTGACCTAGCAGATTCAAGTTTTCCCCCCAAACACAGTAGTAATGAATGTGTCAAATAAATAAATAAATAAATATTTATTATAAAATATTATTTTATAATAAATAAATAAAATAAAATGACAACACTTTACAATAGGGTTCCATTTGTTAACTATATTTAATGCATTAATTAACACTAACAACAAGCAATACATTTGTTACAGTATTTATTAATCTTTGTTTGTGTTAGTTACAGCTGTTCATTGTTTGTCCATGTTAGCACAGGTCCATTAAATTAACATTAACAGATACAACTTTTGATTTTTATAATGTATTAGTAAATCCTGTAATCAACATTAAGTAAGATTAATAAATGCTTTATAGTATTTTTCATTGTTAGCTTATGTTAACTAATGTAGTAAACTAATGTTAACAAATGGAAACTGATTGTAAATTGTTACCAATAAATTAAAATAAAAAAACCTGAAGTATTAATCTTTTTTTACTTTCTATTTCCACTCCCTCTCTAAAATCTGAGGCTGTGTATGAATACCACTGAACAAATACTACACACTATAAATACTACTTGAAAGAAATTGTGTATGCACTATACATACTGTGAATCTTTAAGATCATTTACCCTATGCACATGACAGCAGGATGATCTACTATTGTCATCAAAATTAAAGCTCAGTTCTCTGTAATTTTACATTTTATTTCAAACTAGTAATCTCCCGATATCTTGCTGAGTGAAGTTATGTGAAAACAATTTAATACTAGAATTTACAAATATTTATTGCTGTATACTTTGCATTGTCCTATATATTCTTTTAAAATAAACATTGGTGTAGCAGGATGTAAGTAATACAATACTTTGTTATTTTGAACATAGCATTGCTTTCTCCTTGGAACATGCTTAAGGAAGCTCAGAGGTCCTTACCTTCGTCCACTTCATCATTGGACATGATGGCCACACATTTCTCCCAGACCATCTTGACATCTGCTCTGTAGCGGTCACAAGCCCACAGGAACATGGGGAGCAGGATTGATTGAGCTATGGAGCACCAGAGGACACACAGGACCATCCAGCTGTAGGAGCGGTCAAATTTCAGGCTGGCAAAGCTCACCACCTACAATGAAGCACTGCAATTATTTACATGTTAAAAAGCAAATTCAAATGGAAACACATTTCCTCTGATAATATACAGTGGTGGCCAAAATTATTAGAACGCTAGCATTTTCACCAGCTAAAACATGGTTTTAAGTCAGTTATTTCTAAAATGTGCCCTAGTTTATTCCTAACAGTTTAAAAAATACTGTTCATTAAAATGCTAAATTTGGTAGGCTATTATATCAGAATTGAATAGGCTGCGACTTTGGCCTCAATGCACAAGGCAACCATTATAAATCAACCTCTTAAAGGAGTCATATGATGCGATTTTAATTTTTCCTTTCTCTTTGGAGTGTTACAAGCTCTTGGCGCATAAAGAAGATCTGTAAAGTTGCAAAGACTAAAGTCTCAAATCCAAAGAGATATTCTTTATAAAAGTTAAGAGTCAACAACGCCTACCTAAAACGGCTCGTTCTAACACGCCCCCACATATCTACATCACGATGTGGTAAGATTTGCATAACGCCGCCCAAATATTCACGCAAAGAAAGAAGGCGTAACCG
>NW_015644805.1:55917-62036 GCF_001515625.1 Sinocyclocheilus rhinocerous
ATACACAAAATAATGTTCTTTTTAGCAACATCATATGACCCCTTTAAGTTTGATATATATGAAGGATGCACAACTGATGTATCTAAAAAAGCAATATCGTGATTGTCACGATCTCTAGCTGGAGTGCCCATGAGCTCCACTAGAGGGCACCCCATCCTGTACACTTTACCACTCACCCCGGACTCGATTTCCCATAATCCTCTGCCTGGACACATCAATTGCAATCACCAGTTGTTCATCAGATCTCATCATCAGTTCGCAGTTGTCTCGCATTAGAAGGACTTTAAAAGTAGCACACACACTCTCTGACTTTGCTGATGATTGAATGTTTAGCCTCCTGTTGTCTTGCCTTCTGTGTTTCCTGGTTTCCTGGTTATTGTGTTTGATCCTTGGACTGTTATCTTGTTTTTGATTTATTGCTGCCTGCCCTGACCATCGCCTGTCTTGTGGATTACTCTTTTGCTTGTGCCTGGGATGTTATTGTTTGTTGGTGTTTGACTCTGCCTGTTGTTACTACGCTCTATGAAATAAAGCCTTGCTTTTGGATCCCCAACTCCGTCGTCATGACTCCCTACATTACAGTGATGTATTGATGCTTGTGCTTTCACTACTTCATCAGACTGAATAAATGGCACTCCAGCACATACAGTTTGCCGTTCTAAAGATCAGTTTTGATTAATCACAGTTTTAAATATTAACTATACACTATCCTCAGACATTAACTATAAATACAGTAAGCTGAGTCATGGATAAAACTCTACATCATGATTAATTCTATATCACAATTAATTTTTCACGTGCATTATTCATAGAGTCACATTTTTGTGCAAGGCACGATATATCAATACACCCCTATTTAATAACCACAATACTGTCGGGCACAGTTTAGAGACCTCTCCACAGAACTTCTCCTACTTTGAATGGCTCTCCAGATATATTGTTCCACCATTAGTTCACGACTGGCTTTTCTGCCAATATCAACTATGCAGAAGAACATATTTAGCTTTCCCCATTGCACTTTAAAACATACTAAAGCGTTTTCTTTGCAAAAAGAACCGAGGTAAAAGCTTTCAGTAAGATGTATCTTGTCACCAGTTTATGTCTATCAGCAAGGTTTAAAGTAACCACATTACTGGTACCTTCCAAGAAAAACGGATTCACCTACGGGAAATGCACATTACATGCTAATATTCAGATGGCTATTTACAGATTCGAAAAATCCTAATTATAATGAGGGTGAGGGAGACACCTGCTGGTGAAATGGCTGGATTGTATGCATGAATATTAATACAGACAACAATACAATAAAAAGACTATATGTATGAATAGCATAGCAAACCCATTCCAACACAAGAAGAACATACAAACTCCACGCATGAAGGCTTAAGGTGTATGTGGCGATGAGTGCTGCTATAGAGGCATTCACTTGTTTCTTGTTTCATGTGTGGGATGAGATGCCTGATAACTTTCTGACCTGCTTGTGTTCCTTCTTGTGACGCATCTATAGTGCTAGAAGGTTTACCAAGCCTCCTTTTGAACTACTTCAGTCAGCTTCAGATATATTTCTGACTCTCAAGTCAGTCTTTTTGTTGATGTTTACATCCCTTAAGAAGATTGTTGATTTACAGGCTATCAATGAGCCAATGCTGTATGGATTTTGTTTTCTGTCTGTTGACAGTTTTGGTCAATAGGTTGCTTCTTCTCAGATGTAACCCAAGGTTACATCTTTTGGAGGGCATTTGTGTGGTGGCAGGATGTTCCTTCCCAACACTTTTATCAGATTTTTATATTCTGGACACAGATTTGACTCTGCTTCTTGGGTTTTATCTGTTTGAACAGGTGTCAATTCATGTTCCTCTACAAATCTGTGTATATGTTCACTTCCTGATGAACTGGCAGTCACAAAGTATGGCAATGTGGTATATCAGTTATATATGTAACCCTGGGTCCCTGAGAAGGCTTCAGGCAATTGTCACACATGGAGCATAGCATCGTCTATTGATAGACTTGGACATCAGAGGAAAACAATGCTAAATGCAAATAAAATGTAAGAAAGCAAAATTTAATGCAACGAGGTATTCTCAAATGGTTGTCAACAAAAACTGTGTATCCAGTCAAACTCTTCAGTACAATTAATGGCTGGCATGAGCATTAAACCATTGAAAACCTAGAGACATTTAGATACCAAACACAAGTCTGTGTGTTTTTAAGCAAAATCTGAACACATCACAACAAACCATCAAAAAGGAAACCACACTTTTGCTGTTGTATATATGTTCTGTGCCTGTTTACCTATTCTGTCATGTTTGCAAAACCAGTTGAAAACCTGGTATACGTATATACGGAAATGTTTCATAAAGTGAATAAATGCAGAATATGGGGGTAGAGTAGGGCTGGGCGATATAGCTAAAAAATGTATCAACGATATAATATTTCATATCGTTCGGTATCGATAATTATTGACATTTTTTATAACCTTTTTTAAAACAAAGAGCAATACAAACATTTTTTTACATTTAACCACTGTATTTTTAAATTAAGTCAATTTATTGAGACAAACAACAAATATATTTTTTGTTTTAACAGTCAAACACAAAATAAAAATTAAACAAATATCTCCTTTCTAATGTTTTATATGCAGATTAAATAGGTTAAACTTTTGGCTTGTTTCCCGAGGCCAAAGGAGGGTGCAATGAGCAAAATAATGCAGCGCATTAATTGTCAGATGACGCTCCCTGACGCACACCTAACATTCGATTGTACTATACTATATATTGTACTGTCTGCGTCACTCATAGCACGTGCCTATTTCGTGCACTATATCGAACATTTTTTATATCGTTATCGAAGAAGGTGTACCGTCGATAAATATCGATACCGTTTCATCGCCCAGGCCTAGGGTAGAGCTTTCTTCTTCTTCAAAAAGGGCTTTTATGACTGAGTTTGTAACAGATTGCAGTGAGTTTTCTAAATGACGCATATGATGTCGGATCATTATAATCAAAAGTACTCTCTTCATCGATAGTACTCAAAAAGTCAATATCCTTCATAGGTCAATCAAGGCAACTACCCAACTCATATTCCTATGCAAAGATAAACACCACTTACACTCCACCAAAATCCACTGAAACCCCACTAAAGACTGCAGCCCTTTTGGTAAAATCATGTTCCCCTTCAGGAACTCGAGCTGCGTCCGAAGACACTACCCTGAGGTTTGCTTTAAGGGGCGAAGCTTACCAATACCGAGTTCTTCCTTTAGGCCTAGCACTCTCACCCCGCACCTTTACGAAGTGTGTGGATGCCGCTCTGGCTCCACTGCGACTCCAGGGCATCCGCATACTAAATTATATCCCTGGGCATCCTCCACTACAATGGTGGGCACGTTAAATTTGTTCTTGTCTACATTTTGACCCATCTGGATGGAAAAGGTCTGGAAGAGGGCAATTCCAATACAGATGACGCCCATCACTACACTCCCGCTGATCAGCAGCAGGAAGCAGACACCAAAGCCCAAGCCGATCTCAGTCACAATGAAGCGACAGTTGTCGTGGGTGTAAAAGCGCTCTGTGGTATCATGCCAGCCCACAGCAGGCAAGGTGGATAGAATGAACGACACCATCCAGATGCCCATGACAGTATGGACAGCCTGCTTTTTGGTGTTACTCAACCTGTTAGAAGATAAAAGAGATTAATGATTATAATGCTAATAATACTATAATGAATATATTTGTTATATAAGAGACTAATAAAAATAGATTACATCATTGAGCTAAAAATAAATTTCTAACTGTGTTCTTGCCACATCAATACTCCAGTTAATTTTACTGAGGATGGTTGTAACAACAGGGTGAACTGTGTATCACCATCAGTTAGAAACCATTTACAAGGATGAAATAAACATCAAACCATATCCACCACTGTGCCACACTTTTCTAAATGTGACCCTGGAGCACAAAGTCTTAAGTCGCTGGGGTATATTTGTAGTAATAACCAAAAATACATTGTATGGGTCAAAATTATTGATTTTTCTTTTATGCCAAAAATCATTAGGATATTAAGTAAAGATCATGTTCCATGAAGATATTTTGTAAATTTCCTACTGTAAATATATTAAAACTTAATTTTTGATTAGTAATATGCATTGCTAAGAACTTAATTTGGACAACTTTAAAGGCGATTTTCTCAATATTTAAATTTTTTTTGCACCCTCAGATTCCAGATTTTCAATAGTTGTATCTCGGCCAAATATTGCCCGATCACAATTTCGAAAAATTATGACAGGTTTTGTGGTCCAGGGTCACAATTGTGTTTAACTTCATCCTGCCCACTATTACAACTCATGTATTTACCATCACAGCACCCTTTGCATATACCCCATTACACATTTACACAGTGGGAAAATTCTATCAATGTTGTAGATAAATATTGCAAACAAACAAATAAAAACAGACTTGAGTTACAGATGTTAAAACAAAAAGTGTTACTATCATCTCCCGTCTCCCCTATGTAACGCCCTTCTGTCAAGATCCAGTCAATTCCTGATTGATAGAATCAAGTTCCACTCTATTTTTTTTTCTTTTTGAAATATGTCACATTACAGAAGTAAAATAGGTTGTAAATAATATGTTGACTTTAAGCTAACTTTACACTTAGAGCACAGCACTGATTAGAAATTTCCTTGACTGAATAACATAAGACTAAAATATTTACTCAAAAACATTTTTAAATATAATTTATGATTAAAGTTGGAGTGCTATCTGAAGAACTGTTCATTTCTAAATTACATTTTTCATAGTGTTCTGTCAACAAAGAGGAATAATGATTTTTACCCATAGAAGTTCCAGTCATTATTAAAAAAAAATTTATATCTGGCCCAGCTAACCAATCACAGCACATTTCGTATTTCAGAAGGCGGGCCTTCATTTGATGAATTATTCGAGCCGTTCATGCCAGACTGGGGAGAGAGGTGTTGTAATAATGTAAAATATGTGAAAAATAATGTGTTTTTCGAACAACCTAGTATGAGTGATCTAGACTTATTCCCGCCTCTAGGCCATTGTAATGATGTCTACTGCCAATTTCCTCTGAGCAAGTGTGGCTCAGTTCAAGAAACAGTGCAACCACTAAGTAATGTGCATAAATGACTGTACAGTTCAAATTGAATTTTGAATTTTGGAGAATGGGCATTTTAAAACTATCAACCAAGTTTCAAACCTTTGTATTCTAAAAATATAGGATTTGAAATGATATCTAAACAAATAACCATGCATTCAAATGCTCTGAGAACTGTTACTTAAGATAACTGATAACATGAATGTTCATGTATGAAAACGTACTCGGTTACTAACGTAACCTCGGTTCCCTGAGATACGGGAACGAGTACTGCGTCTGCTTAGACGCATATGGGAAAAAAGCCTTTTTCTCCTGAACTGAAGCCTATTTCATTCACGCAGTGAAACTGCACGGCCATTGGTTCGTGCAGTGCTTAAAAAACGAACCAATGGCTCGTATGTTCCCTTTCGATACTACACTCGTACTGCGTCTGCTTAGACGCATATGGGAACATAGTACAATCACGCCGTGCTAATGTAGTGGAACTACTAAAGGTATAAACTTCCATAAGCAACCAATGCTCATATAGAAGTTAACAATAACCCAAGGCTAAGACGGGCTTAGCTTCCTAGCTGAGCTTCCTAGGTCCCACCTGGTTAATCGTTCCAGAGTATTCCCTTAACTTTGACACCCAGGGATCGAGAGCTAACAGGTGAAACAATGCCAGAGAACTTGGGCGTGATATGGCCAAGGGCTCTCTGCCAGATCTGTTTACGCAGCGCATGTCACTTCAAGCGGAAAGGACCCTGGCCTGCAAGGCCGGGACTTCCAGGTTATAAAACCTTGCGAATGTGGACGCACATTCAGTCTCCTCCACTGACCATCGTAAGAAAGAAAGTGAAATACTAGGTATGGTAAGATACTAGGTATGGTAACATTCACCGATTCGCATCGGTGCATTGGCATAAAAGTTCACGATGTGATGCATCGATTTAAAAAAGTGTGCATTGGATACAAGTTGGCATTTGTATCGCGATGCATCGTTTCTAACATATTTGCATCGGTAA
>NW_015644805.1:62046-87730 GCF_001515625.1 Sinocyclocheilus rhinocerous
CCAGCGACTTAAGACTGGTTTTGTGGTCCAGGGTCACATATATATATATATATATATATATATATACACACATTCAGTCTCCTCCACTGACCATCGTAAGAAAGAAAGTGAAATACTAGGTATGGTAAGATACTAGGTATGGTAACATTCACCGATTCGCATCGGTGCATTGGCATAAAAGTTCACGATGTGATGCATCGATTTAAAAAAGTGTGCATTGGATACAAGTTGGCATTTGTATCATGATGCATTGTTTCTAACATATTTGCCTCTGTAAAAAACGTTTTATTTATATATAATTATTAGTTGATGCACTATACTTTTATGATTTATTATTTTGTGACCAATATTTTATACGTAGATTGATTTCTCCGTTCTAAACTGTTTCTCAAGTGCTGCTACGTGAATATGACGTAACACAACACTACGGAGACCGAGGTGTTAGGAGTCAGAAGGCTCTTAAGTTAATTTATGATCGAATTGAAATTGGATCGTATTGCATTGTAATAGGGGTGAATCGTATTGCATTGCACCAGTAGCTGCTTCATATGTATCTTTAAGGTATCGTAACGTTGGTTATGCATTGAGATGCGTATTGCATCGACCTCAGTTATGGAGATGCAGGTTTTATACTGTTTACTAGGTATGCATTTGCTGACCTATTTGAAAACTTCAAACAGCATTTATGTGTAAATGAGTAAGCATTAAAAGCAAATAATTTCCAACTTTAAGAAAAAAAAAAAGTCTTTTTGGCTTACCTATAGTTGACAGGCCAGCGGACCATCCACATGCGGTGGTAGGACAGGGAGGTGACGGAGAAGCAGGTGACCAGGGTAAGGGTGTAGAAGGTGGAGACAAACACCTTGCAGAGTCCTTCGTTCCACTCATAGTTGGAGTGCTGTCGCCGCAGCTGAATGACGCAATACATGGTGATAGGGATACCCATGTTGAGGATGTGCGTGCCAGCCAGGGTACAGATGAGGAATTCCAGAGGCTTCCACTTCTTCTGCTTGGCGCTCACACTCAGGATTCCCCAGGTGTTGGCCAGGATGGACACTCCCGAGCAGACCAGCCAGGCCAGTGCGTTAGTGCTGATGACCTCATCGTTCATGATGGAGCAGCCTGTGAGAGCTGGAGTGGGGTGGAATGGCAAAAGGTGTGGGAGCAGCCGCGGGCAGAGGCAGGTGCCAGGCCCGAACAGGCATTCCTACAGGGACGGGCAGTCCTTCCTCCGGATGTGCTGAGAGGACGGGGCGAGGGGCACAGCAGCGTGAGGGGGCAGTGGACTCGGGCAGAAGAGGAGCACACACACTGAGAGCCAGTCCATTGCCGTAATAATCCTGAAACAGAAAGGAAATGACAGATCTTGAAAAGACAGATACGACAAGAAGAGACATTGGAAGACATAAAGTGCTTGTAGTTCTAGGAACTCGCCAGCAGAGTGGTTCCTAGAGAACCAATTTCTCCCTCGGGCCGTTTTCCTGAAGCGGCCGACAGCGACGTCTTTATTCACGGCATTTACAAATATCAACAACCGGTGAATGGAGGACGCCGCGTTCGGAGCTGTTTTTGTTTTGTGTCATGGGTTTCATGATAACAGAGATGGAATGTAAACGTACAGTTAAACAGTTGAAAGAGCATGAAAATCTGACTAAATCTCCTATGACATCTTGTAAATCATTGAGGCTGAGAAAAGAATACAACGCTGCAGACAACAGGTAAATGCTATTATTATAGCTGTTTTCCATGTTCATGGAGTAAATATTTTTACATGGCTTTTTAAAAATGGCAGGTAGCTGGTGTTTCGTATGTGTTTGGCCAATCAGTGTACACTTACGTCACTGGTAATTGCTATAGAACTGTTTTAGACCCTGCTCTGAAGTAAGAGCTAATTTAGTTCCCCCAAATGGAGTTCCTAGAACTAAATACGTTCCTAGTTCCTGTGGTGCGAACATGCCAAAAAGCGGAAACTTCTGCTAATAGTTCTAGGAACTATGAAAAAGTTCCTCCGGTGCGAAAGCTCCTATAGAGTGGCTAGAATACTGATATTAAATCCTACACTTCCTACACCTACTGTCAACTGGAATTCCATGACTTTTCCAGTTATTTACGGCTTTTTCAATTCCTTCATATACAGGTTGCTGGGCTGGATTGCCATTTGTATTTCAGTAACCCAGTGGTTCTCAATCCTGGCACCCCACCGCTCTGCACATTTTGTATGTCTCTCTTATCTAACACACCTGATTCAGATCATCAGATTAGAGAGACATACTCTCAGAATGAACTCAAATAAAACACTGCATTCTGAATACTGACAAAATAGCTTTTGGTCCCGCTTTATATTAGGTGGCTTTAACTACTATGAACTTACATTTAAAATAATAATTTCATACAATGCACTTATTGTGTACATACTTGTTTTTACATTGTACTTAAATAAAAAAAAGTACATGCATGTAATTACATCTGTAATTAATTATATTTATAATTACTCTGTTGACCCATCCCTTACACCTTAACCCACCCTTAACCTACCCATACCCTCAAATCTGTCCTTAATCTTACCTGCATCCCGCCTCAATAGCAGCAAAAGTTTTTTGCAAAACAATATGAAAACAATAAGTACATTATTTTTTTGATGTAAGTACATAGTAGTTAAGGCCACCTAATAGAAAGTGGGACAGAGTTTTTCAACTTTATGCACTTGGGGCAGTGACAATTTTATGAGCCATGTTTTATACATAAAGAAGTTGGTTTACATCACCATAAAATCATAAAAGTTATGCGTTTGTCATGCTTTCCACAATGGCTCAAGGAGGAGACACAACTCAAGCTCTAATAATCCCCCTATAGGTCTGCTACATGGGGATGAGGGCCAATGGAGGGACACTGTCCCTAAACTCTTAGCTCCATCCCTAATCAAACACACCTAAAAAAAAACAAACAAACTCTTCATGATTACTTGAAAATTGCAGGCAGGTGTGTTTGATTAGGAATGGCACTAATAATCTCTGAAGGACAGTGGCCCTCCAGGGCCGAAGTTGCCATCCCGATAATGAGGTGGAGTTGGGAAGGTGGAGGGAAGCCAGATCAACTAACACCAGAGTAAAGTAAGCAGCTGCTTTTATGCTTTGATGGTTTATTATAAGATTAGATGGGCTTAGTCCTTAAACTTCATTAAATAGTATTTCTGACAAATATGTGTAAATGGTGTGCATCGGTAAGTCAAATCCTGTTCCTAGAGACCTAGCATCCTGCAGTGCAGTTCCAATCTTTCTTCTAACACACATCTTTGTAATGATCAGGAGTTCCTGAAAATCTTAATTAGCCAGTTCAGGTGTATTTGATTAGGGTTTGAGCTGGTAGAAGGTAGATCTCCTGCTCCACTGAAGCATGGCCACTATTTACCAACTCTAATGCCACATTTGCAACTGCGGTTTAAAATGATAGCTTTGATACTATTCACAATATTGCAAACATCATGAACATATTGAATATGTAATATATCACCTAGCCCCGATTACAGTTTTTTTTTTTCAACTGCTTACACACAAAATCTTTACTTGTCACACAATTTCTGAAAGCTGACACTCAAACAGCAGAACCACACACCAAATCTGCAAAACCATACACTAATTCTCGGCCTTTGACTCAGTTTTCAATTTCATAAAACACTTTTTGCAAAACACAACACACAATTCTCTATATAACACACAAAAAATCGAACAGGAATGAATATTATGGCAAAGGTGTTTGCAAATGTTTGCTTTTGAGATGTGGTTGTGATATTTTGAATGCAGTGCTTCATTTTGCAAGAGATGTGAGGCATCTTGCATTTTGTGCGTGCAATTCTTGGATTTGTGTGTAAAGTTTTGAAAAAAAGAGGCAAAGTTCTGAAAACATGTATGAGCAGTTAAAAAAAAAACGGTAATAGGATACCCGGCTTCAGTATGTCTATATAAGATTGCTTTGTGCATAAAAATGAGACCTTTATTATTACCTTTTTTATTGCTTACACTAAAATTAGGATCAGGTCTACCAAATTCATGCAGATCGGGCAATCAATCAATCAAACAAACAAATAAATAAAAAAACATTAAGGGTGTGCTTCATTAGGTAAATAAAAAAAATACTCTTTGATGAAATGTTTCTGATGTCTATGGGAGTGGCAACGGTTCAAAATAATTTCCAAGCAATTTGTAGTGAATCACAGCACTGTTTGTAATCAGCAGCAAATGATGAACATTTCAAACCTCTGACAATCTATCCAGGACCACTGAAGTTTGCCCAAGAGCATAGACATGAAGATGTTGTAAGACACCCTAAGAAGCCCACACTGTAAAAAAAAACTGCCAGGAATTTACAGGATTAAAGAGTATTATTATACAATAAATTACTGTACTCAGAAATGCACTGTGAAATCAATGCATGCTGTATATTCATTCTATATTCATATTTAAATTTCTGATCTAGTCATGTCAGAAGTGTGACAAAAAAAACATTTGCCAAAATGATCATAAGCTAGAATATGACATAAGCTTAATAATAAGTTTAACTAAAAACAACAAGAATTAAAAAAAAGAAAAAAAACTCTACAGCATGATATATTCATGCTGCACTGCATGCTGGGTGCTTTCATAGTACAAATGCACTGTAAAAACACAGTATGATGCTGTGTTTACAAGCAATTTTTGAGAGTACAGTTAGATACAAGAGAAGTCCCACTGTGAACTTACTGTGAAAGTAACCTGGAATATACTGTAATTTTACACTAAAATTTATTATTAATTAATTAATTCTGGTGTATGCGATTAGGGTTTGAGCTGAATTTTGTTGGAAGGTGGATCTCCAAAAACAGGAAGAGAAGAAGATTCCAATCATATCAGTGGTCTAATAAATGCTGTTTTATTCTACATACATTATTCAGTCATTTCATTACGGACCAAAACTGTTGTAAATTATAACAAAAACATCACCTTAAACCACTTAAATTGCACAAGGTTGCATGCAAACTTAGTTTGCCTGCTACACGGAAGATTGGCCAATATTCACCTTATCACATATCTGACATGTGCCAAATATTTATCATTGTTATGTGCTGGAGTTATGTCATTTCCAAATCTCCAAAACAAAAACCTGGCTATGCATCGTGGTATACAAAAGAGCAATAAAGATATAAAGAAACAACGACCACTCCTTTCATGTTGTGAGATAATAAAATTAACATATGATCTCATTTATCCTGCAATCATCTGTTTCAAATTGCAAGACACCACAATAATTGATATGCAAATTACAGAAAACCAAGCCAGAATAAGAGTCAATCACACTGTCAGATTCTCATGAATAGACCCTGCATTTGAATAAGATAATAAAATAGGATAACATAGCACTTTTGTGTTATTCACAGATTTGTCCTTTCAAACAAATCTGATAAGCGTGTGTGTGTGTGTGTGTGTTAACACAGAAGCAGAGAGCATTAACATCTGAGCAGATTTTTTGCTGTTTGTTTTTGCCAAAGACACCTGACAAAACCAATATCATGCCAAAGTTTATTTATTGTGAAGGGTATATGGTAAACCAAATGCTGTTTTGTGTCTTTTTCAAGTTTTTGTCATTGAAGGCTTGCTACTGTAGACCATTTCTTAGACTGGTGTGTAACACATAGCAGAACGTTGGCCATCTGTGGACTCAGATTGAATTAAAAATCGCTCAATGTTTAATTTCTTTTTCAATCAGAGGAACCTAGTTTTTTCACACAGTAAAAATCTAGGTAAAAATTATTTAGCTAGTGTTTTTTTTTACACCCAGTTCCAGTTAACAGGATGACTTCAATATGTCTATAATACAATTCCATTGTGCTCAAAAAGGAGACCTTTATTATTACTTAAAATGCCAAAAATTTTGATCAGGTCTACCAAATACCATTCAGAGCAAAACATTAAAAAAGTGTGTTGTGTAAATAAATAAAAAAGTTTCTCAGATGAAAGGTTTCTTATGTCCATCATTGTGCGTTTTAAAACCATTTCCATGAATCACACCATTGTTTGAAAGCATCAAAAAATGAAGAACATTTTAAACCACTGGCAATCTATCCAGGACCACAAAATTTTGCCCATGAGCATAGAGATAAAGATGTTGTAACACAACTCTAAGAAGCCTAGGATAACAACAAGACTTAGATGCACATCTTGCCTCAGTCAATGTCAAAGTGCAGGAGTCAACTATCCAAAAGAGACCACACAGCTTCACCCTATATGTGAGGTTCACTGCTGTCGAAGGGGAATTCAAGATGAGATTTATCAACAGTGCAGATGCTAAGATGGAGTCTGTATATAGTTTCTCCTAAACAGCCATAAGACTGAATGGACAGCAAAGGAGACATTCTCTTGCATCTCCTACTATATTTCTCAGACATTTCCTCTGAGAAAAAGACCCCTGAGAAATTTTTTTTCTTCAGTTTTAGAAAAAAGACCTAAACTCATTGAGCTCAGATTTAACAAGATACCAATATATGCAATCAACAGTTTCAATAAGAGCTCTATAAGAACGTTTTCCATCAAAGAAAGAAACCCTCCAGAATGACTTGGCTAAAAAAAAAAAAAAAATCTTTATCAAAGTTCAATGCACTTAGAAACGAATAGCAGTTGCAGTTTTTGTTAATACTTCATGCTAGCTTTTGACAGTGTTTTTAGGAAAAATAAATTCCAGCTGTTTGCTGATTAAGACATTAAAGTGACTGAGGACTGTGCTGCATGTCCTTCATTCAAAATGTATCTGATGTTTAATAATTGACCGCTATAACCAGAAGGAATGACCGGGAGTGGGTAACTTCAGTGCACCTAATTAAAAAAACAATCCAACCAAACACACAGAACATTATTGCGGCTCTTTCAGTATTCAAGGTTTTGTATTCATTTTATGCTGAATTTTGTGAAATACAAATGCCAAAAATCATTGTTGCATGCTAAGTTGATGTAAATTCATGAATCTTTTGTCATCATTTACAAAATGATTACATCATGTTGTTCCAAATATGTGACCCTGGAGCACAAAACCAGTCTTAAGTCGCTGGGGTATATTTGTTGCAATAGTCAAAAATACATTGTATGGGTCAAAATTATCCATTTTTCTTTTATGCCAAAAATAATTAGGATATTAAGTAAAGATCATTTTCCATAAAGATATTTTGTAAATTTCCTACCGTAAATATATCAAAACTTAATTTTTGATTAGTAATATGCATTGCTAAGAACTTCATTTGAACAACTTTAAAGATGATTTTCTCAATATTTAGATTTTTTTGCACCCTCATCGTCCAAATATTGTCCTATCCTAACAAACCATACATCAATGGAAAGTATGAATGTATAAATCTCAATTTAAAAAAATTTACCCTTATGACTGGTTTTGTTGTCCAGGGTCACATATGTATAACATTCATTCTTCTGCAGAGCACAAAAGAAGATATGCGTTTCTTCTTTTTTTGCGCTGTATGTTATTTCTCTAAATAAATAAATCCAAAATTATTAGTTATTAGTTAGTTATTATTAGTATCAACACAAAACGACAGATCAACAGATCATTGAACTTATAATTTACAATGCTAAATTGACTGCATGTAATGAAATTGATCTGACAAATATTCAAGGACTGTGATGCAAAGATATTTTTATAAAGTAAACTCAGCAAGCAGCAAAATGATTATCGAGTGTACTATTGAGTAAAACACACTTGCACTCAAGAAATCCAAGCAACCGTATTGGGTTAGCTCTAGAAGTGTTTGTATACTGTTTATTGGTTTTCTATATACATACATATTTAAAACATGACAGTTGTTTTCAATGAATTTACTGCCAGGACTGATCTGAATGATCAAGCATAATGTCCATATGTTTATATTTCTGTGAAAAGAGAGATGTACAGTAATGCTGACTTACTGTACATCTACACTGAGCTGAGAGAAATGTGCTGATTAGCAGGATCTCTTTGTTTTTTTCATAAAGCGCGGTTTTCCAAGATTGTGACACTCATGTTAGTATTTGTGGCTATTTCAGTTGCAAGGAATTCTTCACTTAAACATAATTAAAAAAAAAACTGACACTCATTATTAAAACATAAAAGGACATGAAACATGTCTCAGAGTAAAATGGATGGTTATTCAAACCGCCAAGCTCCAAAATGGACTAAAATGCACCAAAGTATTATAATGACTTGTCTCCTGGAATGTTGGCTTTATATAGTGAAGAAACACAACTCTCATTTTGCAGATGCATGTCTTAAACTAGGTGGGTCATGTGACACAAGAATGCTGTTTGCTGTTAAACTATAGGCACAATGCATTTGCACATGTCAGTATAGTAGCATTCTTTTTATTATTGTTTCCATTATTACATGCTCTTTAGACAGGAGACTTTATGCCGACAATGGCATGTCATACTGATCTTGTTTGTAAAGGAGCAACAGAACAATTCTGCTGCAGTATAAATGGTCTGCAGTGGAAACACTTCACACGTAATTGCTGTGTTGAACAAGTTTCCAAAACATAATTAAAGAGAGAATGTCTGACAATGAGCAGGCCTGTGAGCAGAGCCGAGGGTACACCAGGCATCACTTACTCACACACGTGCTTCGCTCTATAACAGATAATGTGGGAGAGTTTAGTACATTAATTTGCAAGAAACTATTCTGCACAGCATAAAGTGTTTATACTGTTGTTTGAACACTCTCTCAGCGACCTTTCTATTTCATATTTCCTTTTAGAGGAACAGTAAAGCACTGCTTATAATGTTAAAAGGCAGTTGAAAGTTGAATTGCTGGTGAGTCATTAAGTTTAGTGTAATGCTGCTCGCTAAACTCCAGACTGCAAGCCACATAAAGTGTTAAGAATAAGTTTGTGAACCCGCTGGAAAATCTGGATTTCTGCAAATCTGGATTTTTCTATTGCTTACACATAAAATGTCGTCTGATCTTAATTTCTGTCACAATTATACAAAGACTCTGAAATCATAACACACAAACCATCATACTTTTCATTTTATTGATACATTGAGTAAGTGCAGGGTGGAGAAAATAAGTGAAACCATGAACTTATAGATCCTCTTTTAGCAACAGCCTCCACCAAACAACTTTCGACCTGTTTGGACCATTACTTCCCACAGTCATTGTGTGAAAATTTTAGTTTATCAATATTCCTTGGTTGGCTTGATAGCACTCTTGAGGTTATGCCACAGTTTAAGCCTCAACTGGATTAAAGTCAAGGCTCAGAAAAAAACATGTATTTTTTTCTTTTTGCCTCTATTTAAAGGCCAGGGCATTGGTGCATCCTACACATCCAGTATCATCTCCTGACTGACTCCAATAAGCTTTTCGAAAAATCGTAACACAGAGGTTCACTTATTTTCTCCACCCTGCACTGTGAATGATTATTCAGTATCTTCGATAAAAATGTGAAAAGTACAACAGTTTGTATGTTATTAGTTTAGGCACATTGTGTTTGTCTATAAATGTGACTTAAATTAAGACCAGTAATCAATAAATAAGCATTAACGAAAGTACATATTCCCAGTTCTGATTTCATCTTGACTTGAGCTATCTTCTACATACAGAGCACAGGCTGTACAGTTGCATCATTCAAAACAGCAATATTCCATCAGAAACAGAATTCCTTTAATTTTGCTCTGCTTAATCAAGACTTTTCTGGGAACCGAAAAGTAAACCAAATATTCAACATTCAATTGCCAGCAATACTTCCTTAATTCAGCTGAGGTTACATCCTCATGATATTGGCATCACATGACACTGTGCTTTTTGGACTAGTTTGTTTTATTGTCAGAAATCACGTATCTTAAATTCAGTGTCCTTGTGAAAAAGAAGTACACTTTAGCATAAAAGAGTACTTATTGCAGAAACAATATACTTATTGCAAACTGTGCAAATATACTTAGGTGCAAACTGAATGTATGTTTTTGTACACTTAACTGCATGTTAACTGCAATTAAATGAATATGTATTATAATTTAAATTTACTGTATATTAAATGCAATTAGCTGAAATTGAGTGCTGTTTTGACCCACTTAAGTAGGACATCAGTATATCTTTCATAATTACTTAAATTGTCTTTGAAAAATGGTTAAAATGTACTTCTCAATGTACTGACAAACATTTATGGTACACTAAAATACACATCATTGTCAAGTCTATTGGAATTTCATGTATTTAATGGGGTCATATGATGCTATTTCAATTTTTCCTTTCTCTTTGAAGTGTTTAGAAAAGAAAAGGACGTAATTATGTCCCCAAACACATTTCATTACACCAAATACACAAAATTGTTATTTTTAGCAACATCATATATCCCCTTTAAATACATTAGTAATTACAAATGTGATGACATGCTGAAGTTGCAGTTTAAGTACAATTAAAATATAACTTTATCCCCCGGTTTCACAGACAAGGCTTAAGCCTAATCCCAGACTAAAATCTAAGTCTGAGCTGTTTCAACTGAAAGAAACTTGCTCTGACTGATTTAAAAATATATCAGTGCCTTTATTTTATCTCAAAATGCACACCAGTAATGTTTTTTTTAAGGCACATTTATAAAAATTACTTACATGTCCTAACTGAACTATAGCCTAATCCTGGTTTAGTCTAAGCCCTGTCTGTGAAACCAGGCCTAAATGTAATACTGAATAACGCACTACAGTTGAAATTATAATCAAGTAGGCTACTTCAAGTACATGTTTGATTATGTTAGTCAAAGCATAAAAAATAAGTGTTCTTCTTTAAAGCATGGCAAAATATATGAAAGCATAATGATTTAAAGTGTACTTTAAAGTAAACTTTTAATCTTTAATTATTACAAAGTACACTTTTTAAAAATTTACTTAAGTGTAAGAAGACTCAAGACTCAAGAAACAGTCATGAAAGTGCACTCTCTTTAAGTACACTTAAGTTGTCTTTAATTTTATTATTAAAATTATATTATCTGCAAATACAGTTTAAGATCTGAAGTACTCCACAAATGCATATCAATACATTTCAGCACACTTCTTTTTCACAATTGCAGGTAGCACTTTTATTTTAATGGTCACCCTAGGCATGTTGTTGCTTATAAATAAGAACCATTACATAAATGCAGTACATTACTAATTGTTAATGCATGGTAATGTATCATGCATGGATAAATACAACAGCTATCCAAAAATATTATTCATGACAGAACAAAATACCAAATAAATTAAATTAATGGACTGATTTATCTTGCTTGCAATATTAAAGCAGCTAACTTTCCCAAAATGAGACGAGGAATATGTAATACTACCTGTAATATGTTAATACTTAATATAATTTGTGGTGAAGTAAATACTACATAAAAACAAATGTAATTTCTACATTAAATAATTTATTTCAGGCAAGAATTTAAAAAAAAAAGTAAATTCTATATTACTACTCAATTTAAACTTGTAGAAATTAAAGTTTGAAATTATAAATATATTTTACTTGGAATTGTTTGTTATGTTTACAAGGATTCTTTAAGTAAATATCAAAGTTATGATCCCGTATTTCCCATCATGCACTGGGAGCATGAATAATTAAAAAGGTTAAATTTTTCACTGTTTTCAAGTTGTATTTACACTGTTTTATGGTTAATTTTGTCGTTAGGTTTAGTAACTTACTGTTTTGTGATATCTGGAGTTAATTTTCTACTCAAAATGACCCATTTATACTCAAACACTATCCACTGATTGTTACCGTCATGAGGTCTGTGTTCATTTGGGCAATAATTATATTGAGTGGACATATCTTCAAAGGATAACAAGTTGTCTACTTGCTTACTTACATGTTTGCAAGTGAACATGCTTTAATAGCATGGTTGTTTTCCTGTGCTACATTGTTTGAGTACATTTTATAAACCATAACTGAGGGAAATGTACTTGAGTATTGCAGACTTAACTTAAAATAATTCAGTAGAAATTGCTCATCAAACTCTAACTGGCCATGTTAATTTCACGTATTTCCTTAGCTAATTTTACCTAACTTAGTTAAGTAGATTTTACTTGATTCAATACTTAAATTTTACTTAAAATGTACGTGCACAAACTTGCAAAATAAAAATTAAGTGAATCTTACACATTATTGTTTTTTTCAGTGCTGACTGTCGCGCAGATGATGGCTAAACGCATCCATTTACAGTCAGCTGAAGGGAGCTGATGTCAATATGCTTACACTAGACGTTTATAATCCTAATGCCATTTGAGACGTCTTAATTGCAAACTGTTAATTGTAGTAGAAACGAGAGTTCGTCACCGATCGTTAAAACGCAAATGAAGCAGTTTAATGAACGGCATTTGCAGTAATGAACAGTTGACTGCAGTCGTAGGTGTTCAGTGTAGTCTATGATGTTGTCCGTAATGTGAGCTCTGTGGGCGATATGTCACATGTGATAACGTTGAACTGTATTAAATGAAGCCTCAGTTATATCTTCTCTCTTCAACTCGCATTTGATCCTATCAGCTTCTTACAGGCTATCGAAAGAACGAAATCGCGTGAAATGTTTTTAACCCATCCATTAAAGCAGTCTTTAAACCTTGTGCATTAAATCAAAATGCACGAACGTGTTACGCTCAAAAATGCATCATAAAAATCACAAACAGACATTTAGGCACAGATTATATCGACTGTTTAAGTGGTTTGCGAAAGGAAATGTTATCCTACTAACCCACCTTTTTGTAGATATCCGTCGATATCTCCAGATTCAAATGTATTGCTGCTTCATTGTCAACCTTTATTTCCTCAGTTTCGGTTTGTGCGCTATTTTATTCCAAACACGAGAACAGCGCTTCAGAAACGGAAACAATATGGCTAAATGTGGCAGTAACTGTTGAAGAAAGACCACCATTTACGCGTCCAGAGGTGAACAGACGATGAATTCATGGAGGAGAGCGATGAAGTCCGTTATCGCGGCGTCTCATTGAGGTCTTGCTGGAGGAGGAGGAGGATGAATGAGCATCAGATGATGGGAGGCTGGGATCAGATCTCTCTCTCTCTCTCTCTCTCTCTCTCTCTCTCTCTCTTTCTCTCTGACTGTAACCAGATGAGGTTCGAAAATCAGTACTTTTAGCGCATACACGGTTTCTGAACGTCAATGAGTCAACTTTTTAAGAAGTTTAATTTGGTAAAACTCGCCCAGGTTACATTAAATTAATTTTTATGTATATATATGATATGTATTATAATTGGCTTTATATTGCCTTTATGCTGCTTAACAAACAAACAAAAAAAACACACACAAAAAAAAAAACGCACCACGGTATTTTTATTTATTTATTTTTATTTTATTATTTATTTTTAATATTTTTTTTTGTGGAATGGTTATTTTCACCTGTCACTGATGTTTTTAGTGTTTTTTTGGAGAATAAATATCAGTAAAACCAACACATGCCAGCGACACTAAAGGCTGATTCGACTATAGCAAATAAATAAATATACATTAATTTTGGAAAAATTATTTTATTATGTGAGAAGAATCGTGTGGTACAATTGTTAATTATGGCCTACACTTATAGCATCATCATTATACTAACTAAATATCTAACTAAATCAATAAATAATTACACACACAAACACATACAGTGCATACATACATACAAACATCAATCAATCAATCTCCCCCTGCATATGCGAATGCCCCCATTGTCCAATCACAAACAAGAGAGCCGTAAAATAATGAACTAGCCTACATTACTCCTGTGAGAACAGCAAACCGTGGCCATCATGTTGTCTTTCTTATTTCATTGACATTATCACACAGTTACATAACACGCTTTGGGAAGATTTCCTTCTTCACGAGTTGCTTAATGTATGAAAAGACCTTCCTTTAAGGCGACTATAGCGCCACTGCCAGAGGTGTCAAGTAACGAAGTACAAATACTTCGTTACCTTACTTAAGTAGAAATTTTGGGTATCTATACTTTACTGGAGTAATTATTTTTCAGCCGACTTTTTACTTCTACTCCTTACATTTTCACGCAATTATCTGTACTTTCTACTCCTTACATTTTAAAAATACCCTCGTTACTCCTATTTCATTTCGGCTTGTTTTCATTCCGGCTTGTCATCGTTAAAAAAAAAATATCTTCCGCTCCATGAAACACGTTAATGCTCAGTAGTACACATATATGGTTCTTTAATGTATTTGCATTGTACTAAAATGCGTTCATTTTCAATGGGCATATATGCGGCTGAAACAGGTAGCCTAGTGCATCCCACATTTTTCAACATGTACATTTTAATATAACATTATTCATTATGGCCTTTAGAAAAATGTTTTTTTGAGGAGGTGGGGTAGTGCACAATAGGCCCCTGTGGCGCGGCCTAAGCTTTTGTCCTTAATGGCATTTTTTTCCTTACATTACTTTTACTTTTATACTTTAAGTAGTTTTGAACACTTGAGCACATGTACACTTTTACTTGAGTAAAAAGCTTGAGTTGATACTTCAACTTCTACAGAAGTCTTTTTAAACCCTAGTATCTATACTTCTACCTGAGTAATGAATGTGAATACTTTTGACACCAGTGCCCACTGCTATATAGTAGTCCACTTCAATGGATCAACCATGGCAAAAAAAAAAAAAGGCTTACCATAATTAGACCCAGTCATTATGGAAATACATGCAAATACATCATCTCTTAATAAAAAAAATAAATAAATAAAAAACATCTATTCATTCTCCAAACCGCTTGTCATATGTAGGGTCGGGGATTTTGGAGCCTTTCATCTCAGGCCATAGGCAGGGAAACACCTTGGACAGATGGCCAGTCGATCACAGCAGTACATATAGTAAAAAAATACTCCATGTTTCTCTGTCATGTTCTGAAAAAATGTCAACAGTTTTTATGTGTGGCTATTTTTTTCTTTCATCCATCAAATTGCCTTTATTAGGGATTTGATTGAAAAAGAACCCAACCTATTGTAATACTCTTAATGCAAATGTGATCATTGTGAAAATATAATACTTTATTTGTTAAGAAAGTTGTAAGGATTACAAGGATGTGGAAAGATACTGCTTTGAAATGGAAGCTTTTGATGCTTTGTCAGAGTGTTGACCTGGGCTACAGTGTGTAAGAATTGGACGCTGTACTATGGAATCAAACATCTCTTGAAGCCTGACTGCACATTCATTACATAATAACCTTCTTCCCCAGGAATCGCATGGAGGAAATCATTTTGAATTGAAAATACAGCACATACTTTTGCATAAACACATAGTATTGTACATAGCAGTGCGAGTCACTATACCTGTCCCCCTTATAACATTCTGCAGGGCATGTATCAGTTGTATCATTCGTATAAACAGATGTAATTACAATGCACATTACATATTACATTATATAAATTAGAATTCAGTATTGCATCATCAGACATTTCATTTTTATATAAATACGTCGTAGCTGTTAACTTGGGTTGCTTGTTGAACTATCCTTTTAATTGAAAAGATTCATTAATGACTCAAAGACACACACTCTACATTTTAAATCATTAGCTTATGGCAGAACACAGAGGCCGTGATAAAGGACACTTACCATTTACAGAATTGGCCCCAGATTAACAGGATTTGTACATTTTATATGAGTGAACAAACCAAGACTCATTTGCAGTTTACTTTAGCTATATTAGCCTGACTCCTATTCGAAAACATTAGTATTTTCTACACAGCTTGATTCTAGTTCAGCTGCACAGCTTTTATATAAAGAAGCTGTTTCTTACAACACATGAAATATTCATTTGATTCCAGGGAAATAAAAGGCAGGAGTCTGACATTGCACTGAATATCAATAGCGAGAGAAGCAGTAATATATAAGGAATAACAGGAAATGATTACAATGCTTCCCTCTTTCTGCATTGAGCCAGGTGACCTGGAAGTAAAACATGACAGCAAACATCCAGCCTACTCATTCACCCCGGCCTCAGGCACAGCCGCTCCTCTTCTGCTCTGCTTCATAGCTCTGGGGACATCTCCAGAACTTCAGCGTCAGAGCAGACAGCAGCACTCCTACCTGCTTATCTACACGCTGAGAAACCCAGCATGACTCCTTCCCTCTCTAATGCTGGCATCTTTGGCACATCTCTCAAAAAAACAAGAACAGATGGATATGGCCTAGTCTATACACTGAACTAAAATGATGTCTGTGATTTAGTAGTGTTAAATGATCTTTGTCTGACATCACATCACACAACATATTTCATTCATCTCAATACCTAAAGTAGTAACATACACTACAAATATTCAAAATACTTTCGCAACGCACTGGCATATTGCTGCAAATATTAGCAATGGCAAGTACCACTCACATTTTGTTGCCTTTATCAATTTTTGATAGGATCATTTTAATTTTGTGAATAAAAGCTTTACATTTGTAACATTAGCAAAACTGCAAACTAACAAGAACAGAGGGAAGCTTTCCAATTTAAACCAATTACCAATTTAAAATCATCCTGAATCATTCTGTTAGGCAAGCATGTATTAGAAGCTTTTAATGACTGAGCCTTTCTCTAATCAAACAAATCATTGATTAACACTAAAAATGTATTAAACAATACATGAATAGTACTCCCATTCCATTGTCTTAAAATAAGACAATATTACAGAAAATTGAAATAATGTCACTCACTACCATCTGTCACATGGTGCAGCTTCCCAGCTAAAATAAATTCCTTGTTCATCCCTATGTCTTTCCATGTACTCCCATGAGAACAGAGTTCAACTCAGTATAAACACCACTTTCCCTACTTTGGACTAAATTTGGCATGACTAGATATACTGTACAAATTATGGTAACAGGCCTCCATTTTTTATATGGATATGTTCTAGTTGTTTACTTTGGTTGCTTGCAGAACTATTTTGAACTATTCTATGGAGTACATTCCATTAATAACAGAAGATGCCCCCTCCACATTTACAGCAGTAAATCATTAGCTTATGGCAGAACACAGAGGCCGTGATAAAGGACATTTGTGACCCTGGAGCACAAAAGCAGTCTTAAGTCGCTGGGGTATATTTGTAGCAACAGCCAAAAAAACATTGTATGTGTCAAAATTATCAATCTTTCTTTTATGACAAAAATCATTAGGATATTAAGTAAAGATCATGTTCCATGAAGATATTTTGTAAATTTCCTACTGTAAATATATCAAAACGTAATTTTTGATTAGTAATATGCATTGCTAAAAACTTCATTTGGACAACTTTAAAGGCGATTTTCTCAATATTTAGATTTTTTTGCACCCTCAGAGTCCAGATTTTCAAATAGTTGCATCTCGGCCAAATATTGTCCAATCCTAACAAACCATACATCAATGAAAGCTTATTTATTCAGCTCTCAGATGATGTATAAATCTCAATTTCAAAAAAATTGACCCTTATGACTGGTTTTGTGGTCCAGGGTCACATTTACCATTTAGCCTACAAAATTTAGATTTAACATTGTTTGTACATTACATGTTTTATATAGCGTGAACAGTCTTTAATAATCAGTTGCGGTTTACTTTTATATCAGCCTAACTCCAGTTTGAGCATTTTAGTATGTTCTATAGTAATAACAGTAGATATTTAAAAGCATATTTAAAAGAAACTAACCCCAAACCAAACCCCTAACCTTAACCCTATAGTAAGTACATGTAGTTACTTAATATTACTCAGTAATATTACTTACTTAATTACTAATTACATTGTAACAACATCACCTTAAAATAAAACTTTAATAGGTTTTTTTTTTTTAACAAAATGATAGCATCATGTGTCGTATTAAAGAAAAAACAAACTATATCTGTAATCAGCATTTTGAAAAGTCAAATGAAAGCCTGTTTAAGTGTCTTTACTGAGCTACCCTTATGATAAATGAACTGAAATTCCTAAATCGCAGTGTCTATTTACACTAAGTGCAAATAGGCCGCCTTGTTGGCAGTGGCTATTTACACCAACAGAACTAATCCACTGTGTCCTCAGTGGTTTTGATGTCGGGATGTTCTTCTACATCCAACTACAAAACACCTGCATTGCTTAGAAAGACTGTTGTCGCTACAGTTGCTTGAGTGCGAAGAAAATGACAGGCAGCGCACAACTGGCTGAGGGCGGAGATATGCAAATACGGGACAGTATGTCAGCGGTCGTGGGTGGGGCCTGAGGTCATACTGCTCAGAAAATCAAAACAGCTTGAGACTGTTTGGGTTTTTGGGGGATTTTTATCATTGTAGGGTAGTTGTGTTCACACACTGCTAAGACACATTCATATGCAAACACCATGTAAAAGTGAATTGTGCATCCAATGTCCCCTTTAAAATTAAAATATTATAATCTTACTACTGTAAGGTTAACCCTGCATGGTTTACATGTTTGAAAATTATTAACAGTTGAAAACATTAGAAATTTAGAAAAGTAATCAAATGTAATCAGTTACATTACTTTAATAAAGTAACTGAAAAGTTACACTACTTATTACATTTTAAACAGAGTAACTTGTAATCTGTAACCGATTACATTTCCAAAGTAACCTTCCCAACACTGATAGTGAACTGGTGCACAGATGTCTGTCTGCTTATCTATCAGTCTGTCTGTCACAAAAGCGATTAGGTTGTAACATTCTGTCGATTATGGTACACTGAACAGATATGTCACTGCAAACCAGTTGTAGCTGCATTAGCAGACTTTTATTAGTGCATAATACAGTTCTGCACATTTCACAAACAAGTCGTTACAATAAAACATAAATATATATTTTCCTTTTTTGTTTCACTTGAGATACATATACACACAAAGTGCTTTGGTAAACTCAGACAAGTCAATTAAACCTATATATTTTTCTTTCTATTCAGTGAGCTACATGTAGGATAAAGCAGAGGTTCTTAATACAGTATGTTGTCCGTTGAGGCTCTATTATTCAAGAATTTTCTTCTGCAACACAATATGGTGTTTGCATGGTAAAAGTCATTGTTGACACTCCTTATCTGCAAGTCTCTTTGCCTTGTTCTGCAGGTAGCGTGCTTTCCCTTCTTCAAACCGCTTCTGCTCCTCTTCACCTTCCAGCTGCAAGGAGATAAAAGACACATTTTACACACAAGCACAGTGAAGCTGGATATCGTGGTGTCCTGGAAACCCTGCACTTTTGAAGGTCATACAGATATCATGGAAAACCACTGAAGTGTTAAGAACATTATCAGAATATGTTCACACAAGCACTTCCTCATTTTATGTTCTCCCACCTGAGCATTAAACATCCCGTCAACTGCAGTGAAAGTTTGTAGTTGTGTTTATCTTGCTGTACTTCACAATAAATAATGCAAAAATAACTACAAGAGAACTTTACTGGTGGAAACATGTTAACATTTTGTCTTCACAACACTGTCAGTCTGGCTGGACTGTATCGATGTCTAACTGATACTGGGTGTCTGTAAAAACATCACTATGGAATCTGTCATTTTCACATGCCATGCATGTCCATCTATTCAAAAACCATGATTTTGTTTAAATGTGTGAATTTCAACATGCATTAAAAGTTTATGCACTGTGAACTTACATGAACAAACAAGAAACAATTGGATTTTATGAACTAACAAAGATTAATGAATGCTGTAAAAAAATAATGCCTATTGTGAGCTTGTTTGTGTGGTAATACATTAATTAATGTTAAAAAACATTACTTAAAGAGTGCAAAGAGGCTATTATTGAAGGATGGGGGTCTGACAGAAAACCTGCTGCAATGCAATACAATCCTGTTTCTCATTTCACAAGTGAAGAGAGTGCATTGTTTTTTTTTTTTTTTAACTAAGTAGAAAAAAAAATTATTAGATTATATATTTTACAAGAAAACATTATTTCAGTCTTTAATTTGTGTTACTTGCTGTTTCTTTGTAATTATTTGCGAAATTTAGGAATTCCTGATTGAAAATGGCTTCTACGCCTACAAGTTTAATTAAATGGGTCAGAGGGTCATGTTCAAAAATTAGGATTATGACAGTTAGTTTGGCATAAAAAAACACCACTGACAATACAAGTGGCCCTTATAATAAATGTAACCCTTTAAGATTACTGTGCTCTGTGACTTTCCACTAAACGAATTTCTTGGAGATCTAAAACAAGGCAAAAGATGTTTGCTTTGGGAGCACAGCTTCATCACGGACAAACAACAATACTGCGTGAGAGAGCAGGATGTCAGTTGACGTTAGGCTTCATCTTGCAGCTGCACACTACACCATGGCTATTCTTATCATTGGCTATAGGTCACCAGCTAGTCATGTGCGGCAGTGGCAGATGGCGGCCAACCTTAGGGAACAAACTGTGCAGTGACAACTGAAGCAGCCTGGCTGATGAGGGCATGTGCACAAATGAGGATGACTGTTCACTGGCGAACAAGAATGAAATATTCCATAAAGCTCTGTAATAACCTGGTTTAACTAATGAAACTTGTATGTGAACAGCTGTTTCTTGCAACAAAGGCAAAGCAAAACAGCTCTCCCTGTCATTTCTATCTGAAAACATCATGTGACCTTGAAGGAAGTCCTGACTGGGTCAGTGACTGTCCTGTTGCTCAGGGCTCGTGATGAGGCCAGGATAAGACACAGGGCCATGGCAGCAGTGCTTGTCTTGAACAAATTAAATTAAGCTAGAGGGAAGCTCAATGCCACAGTCACAGAGAGACTGACTGGCAGAAGACCACAGTGATTGCTCCAGCAGAAACCACCAGAGTGTGAAACATTATACAATTTAGTGAAATTAATGAAGCTCTCAGCAGATAGAGCAATATACTTTCTTTACATTGACTGAGCAATGTGTGTAATCAAGACTTGCATTTCTAATAAGTGGATTATCGGAATAACATCTGTCACTCTCTTAACTGTCATTGCAAACAATTTCTCAGCAGACAGTCAACGCTGAAATTGAATCCATTATGAATATGAATCTATAATGAACATTACATTAGATGCCCAAAGTTTCTTCAGCCATGCAAATACGAGCCTATTCCTTAATAAAGCATGTTTTAGACGAGTAACAGTAACCTGACCTGAAATGTGCTGTTGCTACCTAACAGTTATTTCTGCCTGGTTCGACCTAAAAAAATACTTTAGTTGGTGCAACGTAATATGAAAAAGTTGAGTAACATTACGGCTTGTATAAAACCAGTTAAGCATTTTGGCTGAAACAACTGCAGTGAAGTGCCATTGTTATGCAACATGAAGGCAAATAATAAGCCGCTAATATACCAGCTTTCGATACAGATGATATGATACCACATTTGTGACCCTGGACCACAAAACCAGTCATAAGGGTCAATTTTTGGAAATTGATTTATACATAATTTATATGTATATTTAAATGTATACATCATCTGAAAGCTGAATAAATAAGCTTTCCATTGATGTATGGTTTGTTAGGATAATAGGACAATATTTGGCCGAGATACAACTATTTGAAATGATACTAAAAATCAAAATATTGAGAAAATCGCCTTTAAAGTTGTCCAAAAGTCCTTAGCAATGCATATTACTAATCAAAAATTACATTTTGATATATTTACGGTAAGAAATTTACAAAATATCTCCATGGAACATGATCTTTACTTAATGTCCTAATGATTTCTGGCATAAAAGAAAAATCAATAATTTTGACCCATACAGTATATGGTTGGCTATTGCTACACATATTTACTTACGACTGGTTTTGTTGTCCAGGGTCACATTTGTGCTGTTTTGTCAGCAAGCAACTGTGATTAGACACTTGAAAGGGCATTACTGCTTAGCAGTGTACCCATCATTTGTACTTTACTTCAATTTGCAAAAGAATTTAAATTAGATCATGATACAGAATATTGGGAAATGACAGTAGCTTTTTTGCAAAGCCTTCTGTTTTAGCTTATAGATCCATGCCAATCAAGGGGCCAATACAGGACACATTTTCAAAAACGGAAAATGCAAAAGATGCAAATGGAAAAATGGAAGACGAGCAGTAGAACGAGAAATAAAGGCAAGGATCTGAGATGCGTTTTTTAAATATAAAACTTATTTTACCTTTAGCACCATATATTTGGAATGTCATGTTAAGTGTGAGGCGTAAGAGCAATGGTCAAAGACATCCATCTAGCATGTTTACATACAGCAACAAAAAAAAACACACACACTGGAACATCAATACAAAAACACCCCTAATTATTCAAACGTCACAACAATATTATCTGCTTTAATTCAACTATTAGAGCAGTCTGATACAAAACTGTAATATTTAAATAAATATGCTTATAGGGCTTTACAGAATAAACAGGACCAAGTCAAAATAGACATTTGGGACTTTTACACAGACATTTACAAAAACAAAATAATTGAACTACCCACCACAATAACACAACTGAATCAATTTATTACATTTAAAATGATAATAAAGAAAGAAATGGTACCAGTCTCCCCAGTTAACCTAGTGTCAAGAACTTGCTCAATGGTACAAAAGTGATATCTAATGGACCGCACCTTGTGGAGATTAAACAGTGGAGAAAACCAATGCTAAAACATCAGCTGATGGCTAGCTGTCACTCTGTGGTCTGCCTGAATTATTATTTTTTTTTTTTAGTAGCTGAAAAGTAGCTTCTTTTAATGAAGAGAACATTTCTCCTAACAGTACACTAATTGCAAATAGAGCAACCTGGGGTTAAAGGCAAACTAGTGACAGGCGCTTTCAGTAATTCTTCATTTTAAAGTTTTGCTGCTACTTTGAATCTTTTAACATTTGCAGTAATTCAGAGGTGTACTATTTACTGTTGGTGTATTTACATAAGTTCTACCCAAGTATAGCCAATACACCAGGAGAATGCTATTGGTTAGCTTTTATCTCAATGGCAGTTGCTTGGCTGGCACATGCAAAATCAGAAGTATGCGACATGAAGGCTGCTATCTATGCTTTAAGCGTCATGTAACTGATCACGAAACACAGGAAAATTATGTCATGATAATGCAGGCTGGCTGACTGGCACAACAAGAACAACTATACTGTTGGTTAATGGTGAGCTGAGTGAAGGAAAAGCAGTCTATTTATGCTATTAAGAACATTGCAAAATGTTTCACTGGTAAAACAATATTACAGTATTACAATGAATGTAATATATGCACATTTCCGTAATTAACTAAGCCAATTAACGTCCAGGCTCCATTTACACTTTATTTCATAGATGCTTTCAGCCAAATTGTAGTGTGCTTCCTGTTTTAGATCTTGCCATTCAAAATCTATATTTCTTACACCTATAAACATCTTTACATCAATTCTCATACACAACCAACAGAAAACAAGACTAAGCAAAGCAAAATGGCTCTGATTCAGCCTAGAACCAAACTTACCTAAACTTTTAACATTATCCTATTGATGAATAATCTAGTATCAAATCACTATTCTTATTTTACAAGTGACATTTTACTATACTGTGCTGATAATCCAGCTATCGAGTAGAGAAGTGCTTTAACTGGCTCTCTGATCCACAATGTCTCAATTAACCTTTCGTTCTGTGACCTTTGCAGCTGCTCCCAGAATGCCTCTCCATGTTAGTGCACAACTAAACACTACATAGGTATCTTCTTTGGAAGTATTTCTTTGGAAATCCACTGTACGTTATATCAGGGGTGAGACAGTTTTAAAATATCACACTTTGTAAAGGCTCTCGGATTAAAATATTCATTGACTTTAAGACGGTGGCTTTCAGAGTTCAGGATATATGCCAGAACACCCATGACATCTTGGCCTCGCCAGCAGCTAATATTTAACTCACCTAAAAATAGAAATGATTAGGCTGCCCTTTAATCATATTCATGTCTTTCAAAGATGTTTTGCAGATTGTTCATGCTGCTCTTTTCCATAGTACGAAAGAATACAATGATCAGACGATATAAAGCTTCAAATAGAGCATAAATGCACTATAATGGAAGCTTGAAATTGAGCCCCAGGCCAGCTCTGTTATTTGCAGAAAATCTTCCCCTTTACAAAATATTCTGCATACATGCATCAAAGAAACATCTTGATGTGGCCATTTTAATATGGAAGCACGAACTGTGGACAGTTTGCTACACAAGGTTATTGCTTCAAAAGATTTGGAGTATAAAGTACAATCAGTATGAACTACTGTTATGATACCTTTTCGATAGCCTCTAGTCATCATATGCTTATTTGTATGAAAATGGACATTGTGAACACATTTCAAAACATCTCTTTTTGAGTTCCACAGAAGAAAGAATGTCATACAGGTTTGGAACAAGAGACTGTGTCAGAAATTTCCAGCTATTTCGTTGGTACGTAACCCAAACTCTATCTATATTCAGTCCAAGTGTTATGAGTCTGTCTGACAGAACATGCATTTTTATTGGGTCCTTACCTAAGTCTATTGCCACAAATGCAATGCTTACATACAGAAATGTATGATTCAGGAAATCTTATTAGTATGTTTTCACATGGAAAGCACTGGAAATTTCATTACCAAGTAATGAGTGATCTTGTTTTCTGTTTGTATTCATGTTTGATGTGTGATATCACGCTTTTAACTTCTTATTGCACACACATCGCACGCTGTTTCTAAAAATAAACACAGTTATCATGCTGCAATCCCAGTGGTTGCTAGGGTAACTCAACTTGTTTTGTGTGGCATGGACCAGCTGAGTGTTTGTCAAATGCATTCATTAATGGGCCTATTTATTCATTAATGGGACATTTTTGTAATCAGTATTTTTGTCATGTCTTTTTAGTAAAAAAAATATCTAAACACTTAAAACAAGATGCATTTACTAGAGATGCAAAATTGTGTAATATAAGCTATTAAGACTTGTCTTAAGAGAACATATCTTGTTATTTAAGAGTATTTTCTGTTAGGAAAACTAATTTCATGATACATTCTCTTAAAACATGTCTTATTTTAAATCATTTTGATCCCCAAGTAAATGTACCTTATCTTAAAAGTCCTTAGATATTGTTACTGAAAAAAAGACAAAAATACTTACTGCATATATTGTTCTTGTTAGAACATGATGCTTTCCTTCTCATTTCTCTGAAATGTTTCCTGAGAAGTCATAATGTCATAATGCTCACTCCGAAAAGGCAAACCTCTGAACGTCTGCGTGATCCTTGCAGCTTTCATTGTGTGCAGCATGTCATTCAATAGTCCCACCCATCCCATGATCCCCCACTTCTCTGCGCTTTCACTCCGCCAGCTCCGATCACCCCTCCCCCAGCCCATAACTCCCCTCCACCAAGTGCTAAAACTGGAAATCCTAAAAATAGAATGAAAGATCTTTCACTGAAGGAAGAAAAAACACCTGGAGTCTGAAATAGCTGGAATAGTCTGTCAATATACTATTTATATTCTGAAACATAAGAGCGAAGAGCCACAATATGACTGATGCTCATGCAGTTTTCATTTGCATTTCCATTTATGGAAAGGAGACCCCAAACAAATAGGGCTGAAAAGCAATCAAGTTATTTCTAAAGCAAGTAGCTGGACGATTCTATATTTAGGGATACATCTGACATCAACCAAAGTCATAAAATGAAATGAACTTTCTTAACAAAACAAGTAGTGCCTTTAGTGTACTGTATATTAATGTACTGTATGTAATTGCAAAACTTAAATAGCAGTTTTTTTATATTATAGTTACTATACTTTA
>NW_015644805.1:88318-90403 GCF_001515625.1 Sinocyclocheilus rhinocerous
TATATATGTATATGTGTGTATATATATATGTATATGTGTGTATATACAGTGGGTACGGAAAGTATTCAGACCCCCTTAAATTTTTCACTCTTTGTTGTATTGCAGCCATTTGCTAAAATCATTTAAGTTAATTTTTTTTCCTCATTAATGTACACATAGCACCCCATATTGACAGAAAAACACAGAATTGTTGACATTTTTGCAGATTTATTAAAAATGAAAAACTGAAATATCACATGGTCCTAAGTATTCAGACCCTTTGCTGTGACACTCATATATTTAACTCAGGTGCTGTCCATTTGTTCTGATCATCCTTGAGATGGTTCTACACCTTCATTTGAGTCCAGCTGTGTTTGATTATACTGATTGGACTTGATTAGGAAAGCCACACACCTGTCTATATAAGACCTTACAGCTCACAGTGCATGTCAGAGCAAATGAGAATCATGAGGTCAAAGGAATTGCCTGAAGAGCTCAGAGACAGAATTGTGGCAAGGCACAGATCTGGCCAAGGTTACAAAAAAATTTCTGTTGCACTTAAGGTTCCTAAGAGCACAGTGGCCTCCATAATCCTTAAATGGAAGACGTTTGGGACGGCCAGAACCCTTCCTAGAGCTGGCCGTCTGGCCAAACTGAGCTATCGGGGGAGAAGAGCCTTGGTGAGAGAGGTAAAGAAGAACCCAAAGATCACTGTGGCTGAGCTCCAGAGATGCAGTCGGGGGATGGGAGAAAGTTGTAGAAAGTCAACCATCACTGCAGCCCTCCACCAGTCGGGGCTTTATGGCAGAGTGGCCCGACGGAAGCCTCTCCTCATTGCAAGACACATGAAAGCCCGCATGGAGTTTGCTAAAAAACATCTGAAGGACTCCAAGATGGTGAGAAATAAGATTCTCTGGTCTGATGAGACCAAGATAGAACTTTTTGGCCTTAATTCTAAGTGGTATGTGTGGAGAAAACCAGGCACCTGTCCAATACAGTCCCAACAGTGAAGCATGGTGGTGGCAGCATCATGCTGTGGGGGTGTTTTTCAGCTGCAGGGACAGGACGACTGGTTGCAATTGAGGGAAAGATGAATGCGGCCAAGTACAGGGATATCCTGGATGAAAACCTTCTCCAGAGTGCTCAGGACCTCAGACTGGGCCGAAGGTTTACCTTCCAACAAGACAATGACCCTAAGCAGACAGCTAAAATAACGAAGGAGTGGCTTCACAACAACTCTGTGACTGTTCTTGAATGGCCCAGCCAGAGCCCTGACTTAAACCCAATTGAGCATCTCTGGAGAGACCTAAAAGTGGCTGTCCACCAACGTTTACCATCCAACCTGGCAGAACTGGAGAGGATCTGCAAGGAGGAATGGCAGAGGATCGCCAAATCCAGGTGTGAAAAACTTGTTGCATCTTTCCCAAAAAGACTCATGGCTGTATTAGATCAAAAGGGTGCTTCTACTAAATACTGAGCAAAGGGTCTGAATACTTAGGACCATGTGATATTTCAGTTTTTCTTTTTTTTTAATAAATCTGCAAAAATGTCAACAATTCTGTGTTTTTCTGTCTATATGGTGCTGTGTGTACATTAATGAGGAAACAAAATTAACTTAAATGATTTTAGCAAATGGCTGCAATATAACAAAGAGTGAAAAATTTAAGGGGGTCTGAATGCTTTCCGTACCCACTGTATATTCTGAAACATAAGAGCGAAGAGCCACAATATGACTGATGCTCATGCAGTTTTCATTTGCATTTCCATTTATGGAAAGGAGACCCCAAACAAATAGGGCTGAAAAGCAATCAAGTTATTTCTAAAGCAAGTAGCTGGACGATTCTATATTTAGGGATACATCTGACATCAACCAAAGTCATAAAATGAAATGAACTTTCTTAACAAAACAAGTAGTGCCTTTAGTGTACTGTATATTAATGTACTGTATGTAATTGCAAAACTTAAACAGCAGTTTTTTATATTATAGTCACTATAATTTAGCCTGACACTATGAGTAACAGTTTACAGATAATGCTGCTGAAATGTTTATTATTATTTTTTATTTATTTATATATATATATATATATATATATATTATTTATTTAT
>NW_015644805.1:91848-97350 GCF_001515625.1 Sinocyclocheilus rhinocerous
ACAGGGGAGAAACTGGGTCACGGAGCACATGGGGAGGGAAAACACAAAGACAGTCCAGGGGCGTGACAGTATGAAGGGCTAAGCCATTTGGCATAATATTTTAAAACAATGTCAACAAATTATCATTTAAAATAATTAAGACAAAAATGGAAATCTGATCATTTACAAGGCAAGCTTATATATATATATATATATTATTTATTTATTTATTTTTTTTTTTTGGGGGGGGGCATGTAATATCAGCATTAGGGATTATATGGACCACTATGGCATTTTAAACAATTTACATATCATAGTTAAATTTAAAAAATTTTTTCTGATACTGTTTTTGTGTTATGTGTGCTATCTTTGAATGTCAATGGTCTATTGCCTAATATTTATCTTGAGATAAATGGAAACTGTGACAGATTCCTGTGACAGATGTGTTTTATATGCACCGGTGTTTTGTTATATATATTGTTATATTTTATTATATGTACCCCCTCTTTGAGTGTCTCTAATCGGGCTCGCTTCACAGCACTGAAACGGCACTTGTAGACCTCTCAAAGATCTCCTCATGACCACTGACTCTGGTTCCATCAGTATCCTAATTCTCTTAGACCTCTGCTCTGCTTTTGACAACATCTCTTATAGAATTCTCATCTCAGATCTTTCTGCTCTTGCCATTTTTGGAACTGCTCTCGCCTGGTTAATTTAGTATCTGTCTGACATCAACATTATATCTCTATCCGTCAGTCTAAGTCCACTACTACCTCTTTCACTCATGGTGTTCCTCAGGGTTCTGTGCTTGGTTCTTTACTTTTCATCACTTATACGCTTCCATTAGGTCACATAATTAATTGACATGGTTTTATCTTTCATTGCTATGCTGATGACACTCAACCAGTGTTGGGTAAGTTATTCTAAAAAAGTAATTAATTATTAGTTACTAATTACATCTTCAACAGTGTAAGTTTCAACTAATTACTTTCTAAATCCTATATCAACCTCGACAAGTTAATTTATTCTTTCAAATAAATAATAGATAACTACATAAATTATTCTGGTCACACTTTAGATTAGAGTACAATTCTTACTATTAACTAACTATTAACAATGACTTTTGCCTCAATATACTCCTAATTACTGCTTATTAATACTTAGTAAAGTAGTTGTTAAGTTTAAGAACTGGGTAGGATTAAGGATTTAGAATAAGGTCTTGCAGAATAAGACATTAATATGTGTTTTTTTAAAGTAATAATAAACAGCCAATATCCCAGTAACCAACTAGTTAATAGTGAGAATTGGACACTAAAGTGTTACCAATATTCTTATTAACTCACCAAAGTATTTAAAGTGAGAAGAGTACATAAAAAGCATGCATTTTAAGGTTAGACTTTAAATGTTAAATCCCCTACTTTATACTTTTTCAAGGGAGAAGTAATTAAATTACAGTAACTAATTACTTCGTAACTAATTACACGAAACACTGCACCAAACCTTACATCTATTCCCAATGTACTTGGCATACTTTTTGAATATTCTCTCTCCTTCCCTCTCATTACCTAATTTAATAAGTCTGCTTTTTACCTACTGTTATTGCTCATCTACATCCCTCCCTAAATATCAATAATGATGAGATTCTAGTTCATGCTTTTATCACCTCCTGACCCAATTGTTGTAATTCTGTCTTCTATGATTTGCCCATCAAGCCAATTAATAAGCTTCAATGTATCTAGAATTCTGTATCCCAGGTCCTAACCTTTACTAAGAAATCTTACACATGGTCTTGTCCCTCAGTAAATTTCAGATCTCATTCATCCCTACACCCAAGTCTGCACATTAAGGTCTCCTGATACTGGTTTACTACTGATACCATGGTACAAGTTTTGGTGAGAATCTTTATTGTATAAAGCGCTATATAAATAAAGGTAACTTGACAGCCAGGTCAATCAAGTTATGGATGGAGGGCCACCAGATCAAGACCCTGTCATGGCCAGCCCAATCTCCAGACCTGAATTTGAAAACCTCTGGAATGTGATCAAGAGAAAGATGGATGGTCACAAGCCACCACATCAAACAGAGCTGCTTGAATTTTTGTGTCAGGAGTGGCATAAATTCATCCAACAGCAATGTGAAAGACTGGTAGAGAGCATCCCAAGCTGCATGAAAGCTGTGATTGAAAATCAGGGTTATTCCACCAAATACTGATTTAAGTTCAATAAGTTAGATAACTTAAAACATTAGTATTGTGTTGTTTAAAAATGAATGTGGACTTGTTTTCTTTGCATTATATGAGGTCTGAAAAAACTGCATCTTTTTAGTTATTTTGACCAGTTGTCTTTTTTTTGCTAATAAATGTTCTAAATGACTATATGTTTATTTGGAATTTGGGAGAAATGGTGTCAGTAGTTTAAAGAATAAAATATAAATGTTCATTTTACTAAAACATACTTACCATATTTTAATACATTTATTTCATACTAAGTATACTTCAAATCCTGACATATTTATAGATGTATCACTTAAGACTTATTGATATAAAATTATAATTAAACTTTATTTGTTTTTTTTTATTGCACAATGCACATTTAATATTATGCCTAAAATGTGTTTTAATATCACTATTAATAAGGATTGTATGATCTCTGTATAGTATGCAATATAAAATGCAAGATATTTAAAGTGTACCTGAAGTATACTTGCAATAGTTCCACTTTAGCTCAATCAGTATACTTCAAATCCTGACATATTTATAGATGTATCACTTAAGACTTATTGATATAAAATTATAATTAAACTTTATTTGTTTTTTTTTATTGCACAATGCACATTTAATATTATGCCTAAAATGTGTGTGTTTTAAACTATTAATAAGGATTGTATGATCTCTGTATAGTATGCAATATAAAATGCAAGATATTTAAAGTGTACCTGAAGTATACTTGCAATAGTTCCACTTTAGCTCAATCAAATATACTCAAGTATATCTTTAGTTAGAACTCAGCACTACTTCCGCACAATTAAAGTGCTTTAAGCACAAAATTAGTTGTTCCAATTTTGCAGGCATTAAGTATTAGTAGAGTTTAGTTTACCAAAAGTACAACTGCAATATTTCAAATACATTTAAGTATATTTTTTCACTAGGGTATAAATAGTAAAACTGGAGAAACTGAGAATTTTGCAAAGGTTTTTTCCAGAGGTGTATATACAAATAAACAAATACAGATGTTTATTAACATGTTATGTTCCTTTTGAAATCTGACATTTTGAAAAGCAAGATCATTTAAATAAAATAAACGGAATACAATAAAAAAAAAATGGTGATCATTTTTGGGAATAAGCATTAATTTTACCCCAAATTATAGAATCACCCAGCTGCTTCTGGACTCAGTGTGCACAAACAACTGAGAGTAGGTTGTGTATCGATGCTGCACAGTGTGGCTATTATGAGTTTTCAGTAGGGAGCTGAGAATGCCAGCATCTATGGAGCTTACCTTCTGTCACTACCATATCGCTCTGCATGCATGCTTACAGCCAAAATGATGATTGATTGGCCTTCTGTTCAAGAATGAATATCTGCCTGAGGCCAATCTTATGTAAAGCCTTTATTTGTTGCATAAGTCATGTGCTCATGAGGGTCTTGGGGCACATATTTTATTACATCATTACATGACCCAAAATATTTATTATATAATGACTGATTCAGGTGTTTTCTCACAACCAAATTACAAACCAAATAACACACAAAGAAACTACTCATTAGGGTACGCCTAAACTTCAACACATGGTCCTTTTGGTCATTGTGGGGTAGACTGTGATCAGACTCATGATTTTCACCTGTGGAATGATAAAATAAGAGGAAAGAATCCCATAGACTTTCACTGAAGGTGTAGGTGTAGTCCCACTTAAGTGCATCAAAAAAGCACTCTACAGTAACTGCATTTGAAATAAATGTAAACTTATATTTTTATTTAATTGCAAATAACACAAAAGTGCCCAAAAACATTGTATTCAGTTCACACCTAAATTATACTATTTCCTTACTTATTTTTCACTTCACATTTTGCAGTAGGCATTCTTAATTTTGCATTCTTTTATTGGGTGCTCTACAACCAGTACAGCCCTGTTCTGCCATGATGAATGGAAAGACCAAGGACTGAAAGCATCACCCTCAAGAAGACAATTTCAAATAATCATCCATAGTCTTTTGTGCTGCCTCATGTTAGGAAACAATCTTGAAATGTAGGTCACCATGTCCTGTCTCATGCACATGACTCAGAATACATACTAGACAGCGCTTTTTACACTAAAACTTCATTTAAGGTTTGTTTGTTTTTGTCTCAAAAGTGTTACATTCACATTATATTCATCAATATTCCTATATCACAGTAAATACATGTATAAACTCTGCATTACTCACCTTCAGCGGTGGCACTAGAAGGGGCTTGTTTTCTTTGTCCAGGGAGATGTAGGTGAAGAAGGCTGTGACAGCCCTATATTTTCCCTTCTCAGCCTCCACCAGTGGGTCAGCGTCAACGAAAACCTCAATCTCTATTGACTTATTACTGGTGAAGGTCATTCGGCCGGAAACAGTAATGACACAGCCTGCAGGGACACATCATGTCAGGTATTACATCTACTGATATTACATGATGCCGCATTCATTGTAAGACAAATGTGTCCACAGAATTAAACAGCCTGCTGATATCGAGCTTTTCTGGTGGGACACTAAGTGTTACAGTAAGCAGGAAAGTTTATGTACTATGTATACACTAATCTAATAAATATACAATAACAACACAGTTACAGATTTAATGTGGCAACCTTATTATTATGATTAATTTATGAGTACATAAACAGTGGGTTCTAACCACAATTCAATGTGGAGACTCAACTAAAAATAAGCTATTTGTAAAAACATTGTCTGTTATTTTTTTTCCCCCGGCTATTATTAATTTATTTTTTAGTGGTCTGACGTGTCATCTGTCATCTAAGGAATCAAATAAAATAGCTGTAGTCACAAGGATTTCAGAGACCTGTGCCTAATGTGATGCCTGCCCTTGTTTAAAGGGGTCATATGATGTTGCTAAAAAGAACCTTATTTTGTGTATTTGGTGTAATTCAATGTGTTTATGCGGTTTAAGGTTAAAAAAACACATTATTTTCCACATACTGTACATTATTGTTTCTCCTCTATGCCCCGCCTTTCTGAAATGCATTGATTTTTACAAAGCTCATCGTTCTGAAAAGCGAGGTGTACACTGATTTTCCAGCTAGTGCATTGTGATTGGCCGAATTCCTCAAGCATGTGACGGAAATGTTACGCCCCTACCATACTGTATTTCCGTATGTCCCGGCGCGACGAGACAAAAACATTAAAACCCATTATAAACGAGGCATTTGTTGCATCCAGTGGGGACATAATTACGGATTATAATGACTTATACTGTCTTTTTACGCGTTGCGTTGCGTATAAACATAAACATAAAACCATGTCTGCATTTGTGATCGGAAAAATGA
>NW_015644805.1:98111-114330 GCF_001515625.1 Sinocyclocheilus rhinocerous
AGACTGTCCTTGCAAAGTTGGAACTGCCCCACTTTATAGAAACAACCTTTGTGCACAGCCGGCATTGTAGGCTACTCTACCAGGATCAGGAAGCAGTCCTCCGTAAAATGCGCTGCACTCATCTGAATATTTGGTTTGAACTGTTCTGGAACAGTGTTGTAAATACAACTTAACCACTTTATCTATGCACGAACAGCTCGTAACACTCCAAAGAGAAAGGAAAACTTGAAATTGCATCATATGACCCCTTTTAATGTATGTATGTTTAATAATGTTTAATAAATGCATGTTTAAATACATTTTCATTTATCTGGTCGACACTTTTATTAAAAGAGACTTTTTCAAGGTACAATATACATGTATACATTTGATCATTACTGTATGTGTGTTCCACCAGTTGAGTTATTTGAACTCTAGTAAGACTAGCTATGTTATTAATCTTGCTTTAACTAGCATTATAGGCATTATCTCAAGTGTTATTTTACCAGAGATGGAGAGAAAGAGTGCTCAGGAAACCAGTTTGAAAATAGTCATTGTTTTTTTGTATTTATTTTGTGTTTCTAGTGGCACAGCCATTACACACTTCCTTGGTACAGGCTGATTTATGCTGTATTTTATCCAAAGTTGGGTTTGGAAATTGCTGCCTAATATATCTTTTTAGATTGTCTGCATAGGTCCAATAGCTCCAGATTTATCGATCAACCTAGATTGGTCCATATTTTTCTTTAAAGGAACTTGACTCTTCTGTAGTTACATCGTGTACACCGTTTTCGAATCCATTCAGCCGATCTCCGGGTCTGGTGGAGCTTTTTAGCACTTTTAGCTGTAGCTTAGCATAGATCATTGAATCGAGGCAACTGTCCAATTACTTATGGTACCTTAAAAAGGGGGGGAGGTACATATTAAAGGGGTCATATGATGCGATTTAAATTTTTCCTTTCTCTTTGAAGTGTCCCTTTAAAGAGCTGTAATTCCTAAACCTTTCCTCCAATTTTGATGAGAATACTCATATTCATTATATAACTGTAACTTGAATAGGGTTGCAAAAAGCTGGAAAATTTCCAGTAAATTTCGGAAATATTCCAGGGATTTTTGGAAAGTTTCCGGAAATTGTCCACCCCTTTGCAAACCTAAACTTGAATATGTTTAGGTCAGCAGCTAAAATAATAAAAATTGTGCCTGTGTACAAAATATATATGGACCTGACTGTATAATCTATTACAATTTCTGGGTTTTGAGTATTCAGCGTTTCTATTCTGGCCCCGAATCTCAAAAATGGCACAAACCTTACATTGGGTGGTGGTCTAATAAATTTGTTAAGCACAGTATATGTTATTAAACAACAAATAGCTCTGTTTCTTATAATAACACACCAAGGGGAGAATGCGCTCGTTGCATTTCCTGTTTTTTTTTCTGTTTTCCTTAGTTTTACTGTATTTTTCTCCTCATTTGTGTTAGTCATGGAGTTGAGAATTATTTAAGTTTTACTTTTAGATAAGATTTATTTTTAGTAAAGTTTCTCAATAATTTCAAGGGATAACACTAGAGGAGAGAGAGAAAAAAAAGGTTTGTTATTTGTAAAGCCCCTAAGTTTGAATTATGATACAACAGAGCATAGATATTTGAACCTGTGTGTTCCTTTAAATCTTGATTGAGAGCATAATACAGAATAGTTGCAAGCAAGAAAGCAAGCAAGCAAGCGAGCAAATAAATAAATAAATAAATATTGAAAGGGAAACTGAGCAATTAAAATTGTATTATTTTATTATTTATTTGGTTATTTCTTAGTAGTTAACATACAGTCATGTCACCTTGAATAAACAAACATACAAACAAACAAACAAACCAACGAATAAATAAATAAGTTCATATACATCTAGGTGTAGTGTGGCAATCGAAAAGCTGGTCTGTGTTTAGTCTCTTAAATAACCAACCAAAGTATGTTGATTTCTTACTTTCAAGACAAATTACTTTTTCAATGGGGGCCTTTTCACTGGCAGTCATTGCTCATAAGTCCTTGCCCATTATAAAATATTTTATTTAAAAGATGCAATAAAAGAGGAAATCAGGAAGGAGGTACAGTGAATATAAAAGTCTCATAATTTACAGGTATTTGCCAAAAGTATAAAAAATAAAACTGAGTGCAATTACTTTTTGTTTGCTTGTTTTGTAGTCAGTGTAATGATAATAAATACCAAAATACTAATTATCAGCATCAGCAATACTAACTGTAGCTGATTAACCTCCTGATGAAAAGAAGTGTGTTCTGACATCCTCATCAGTGGATATAATCAACAGAGCATTTAGCTGTGATAAAATCCACAATGCTATGATGTAAAACACTTGTTGTGCAGCTCCCTTAGTGAACTGGTATTTTTTATTCACTATATACAGTGGAGTTCGTAATGTCAGATACCAGAGAGAAAATCTGGGATTTTTAATTACATGCTTTGTTTTTACCAGAGAATGTAAAACGCTTGCATGTGGCTGTCTCAGTACAGAGCGGCTGCGTAGGTTATGAATAATCCCACTTATGACGTTGGGTGTCGGGAACAGCGAAAGACTAGTTTAAAGCATGCCACAAAGTTGACCAAGCCATTACAGCAATTAAAGCCATCCAACCATTAAAGTTTGACCTAACTTGAGTTCACTGATTCCAGGAAGGGATGCTTATGTTTAAAATACAGCACCTAGGACATCTGGAGAGAATCAGCCCTGTGCATCACCATAGACAGTCAACACGCTCATTCCCTTACACAGCAGAAACGGAAAATCTTTATCCTAGTCACACAAACCACCATTCCCTTCCATCCAGCCAGAAAAGTAAGTGTATTTATTTCTTGTCTCAGTGTTTAGCGCAGTTGTCGTTGCTAGGAAACGCTTGTTTTGTTTACTGTGGAGACGTGCTGAAATGGCGTTTGGTCTCGTACTAAAAGAAAGAAAGAAAAAGTTAAATTGTTGGTAACACTTTATTTTAAGGTCCAATTCTCACTATGAAATAGTTGCTTATTAGCATGCAAATTACTAGCATATTGGCTGTTTATTAGCACTTATAAAGCACATATTAATGCCTTATTCTGCATGACCATATTTTAGATCCCTTAGCTTAACAACTACCCTACTAACTATTAATAAGCAGCAGATTGGGTGTGTATTGAGGGAAAACTCTCAGTTAATGGTGAATATGTATTCCCTAATCTAAAATCTTTCCAAATTGTTTCTGTAGAATGCTTTTTTTTTGTGAGGCATTTGTTTTGGGAAAATTTATAGAAAAACAACACAATAACGGTTTGGAAAGATATGTGGATTAAATAAATACATTTTTGAGTGAACTAATCCTTCAGACATGCCGCAGTGTTACTAATAAACCATCAACAGGTAAGACTGCTGTTACTGCACATTTACACACATTTACTTCACATTTACCCAACCATTTCCTCTTCCAGAGCACTAAGCAGACTGTGTTGCATGAGATCATTGCTCTTTCCGACTGCACATTTGACTAGCCAGGCAGAGTTTACTTTGGGACTATTTGTTTGCCCTGCCAACTGCAGACATTTTTATTACTGTTGCAATTCTGTTTGGTGATGCTACTGATGTAGAAATGAACGCCGAAAAGTTAAGACCCAACCACAGTCACTGCCACTGAAATAAGCCAGAGAAAACTGAATAATTCAAAATCCTGAAAGCTTTACCAAGTTCATGTCAGAAGGACACAAATGGCTTTGAACGTAGAGTGATTACGAGCAAGGTTTTAGAACACACTAAAAAGAATGTGCCTTTTGTTTATTTACACACAGCTATAATAGAGCATGGGTTTGTTTGTCAAGTCCCATAGTATTAGCACATGCAAATGTTTTAGAGTGTGCAAACATGAATGAGTCAGATGAGTAATGAATGAATGGAGAAAGTAATAAGCATAATAATTCATGGAATGAATAATTCATTTTTGCTCAGTCATTTAATATGAAAGAATAGTAAACCTCAAGGCTTCATGCGTTCTCAAGCTTTCAGTTTATTTTAGTGGAAGGATGAAAAGTCTTTGCTTCTGTGAAATTATGCACAGTCACAGTGTCATCCATTGTATATACACTGAATATCAATGATGCTGTTGTTTTCTTCCATTCTTTGTTACATAAAGTACAATACAAGCACTGTATTTACAGGATGATAACATGGCAAACAAATGTTCTTCTAAAAATGTCTTCTAAATCATCATCAACAACAACAACTAAGAATCCTGGATGCTGTATTATGCAGATAGACTGTTTTAATGCTACGTTCAGAAAGACATCATTTCTGACTTCTTGGAAAGTGCACCAAGTGCACTCTTGTGCTCCAGAGAAGAGCTTGGGTTTTGAAAGACACAATATATGAAAAACAGATAATTTTTGGTTGAAATAATGACTAATAATGAAATAATGAATTCTTATAATAAAATATACTGCATCAGCAAATAATATACACTGCATCAGAGTTTGCTCAGTATATAATATGTTTAAAAGGTTTGTGAATACAGCTTTGTAAAAAATGGTAACTGATCTCAATCAATTCTGTGTGTGTGTATACAGTATGTACTGTATATCCCAGATCCAATCTGGGATGCAACAAGTTCTAACAGAGTAATGTGCCGCAGTATAATAAATAATATGTTATATCTTTCAACTGCCTATCTTTTACAAAACAAGAACTGAGAATAAATCACTAAAATTGCTTTGTGGTCCAGTGAACTATCAGATGACAATACAGACCTTATGTTTGGCAAACTACACTAGTATTAAGCAATACATCATGTATGCAATTTTCCACAAACCTGTTTACAACCCAAGCTACTTAAAGGCTGTCCACAGTCTATCTGTAACTTCACAACTGAACTCTTTTTTGGAAATGACATGAACTAAGTTTAGCTTTCCAATCATAAAGGAAATCAGATGTCTGTGAGATTTCTGTGAGAATCAGAAACCTCGTCCCAACAATATTCTCTATGCTACAATGTAAAAGAGGCAACACATGTATTTTTTAATTACCTTTCTTGATCTTGCGATGGAAGTTAATGGCATCCACAGATGCGGTCACAATGTTGGTCTTGCAATGACGAGCAGCAACAATCCCTGCCACCTCATCCATCAGCTTCATGGTCACACCTGAGGATGACAGATATCAGGGCAATTTATTAACTGACTTAGAATATGTATATCAGTCAAATTTACCCTGAAGCATCAGAGTAAAAACCATTCAGAAGTCATAAACTGTTTGTCCTGCTGAAAGAATATGTAAAGGAACTTGTGATAATAAGAGTCGTGATCTCCTGCTGACGGTGCGTATATAACCATTTCATTACCATCCTTCATTATCAGTGCTGTTTTGGCTGATATGGCATTGCTATCTTACCAAATAAATACCCATTTGGCAGTGAAATGCAAAACCTTATGTCATATGTGTCACGTACCGCTACTGTGAGGAGCACAGAGCGAGGAACGAGGAGACGAGGAGTAAACTTCCAACGAACAGGCTTTATTTGACATCAAAGGAACCAGGAACACACACGTAGAGGGGAGAGATGACATTCAATACCAGACAACGGAACACTGAATAGGACTCACTTTAAATACACAGGACTAGAGGAGGGGATGACGAGAAAGACCTGGAACTAATGAAACAATTAACATGGGAGAAAACTGGGTCATGGAGCACGTGGGGGAGGAAAAACACACAGATAGAGTCCAGGGGCGTGACATATCGTCCCCCTCCCGGAAGGTGCATCCTCGCGCCGTAGAACAACAGAGGGGGGAACGGGTGGGAACTTGGGAGGAGGAGCCCGAGGCGGAGACGGAGAGCCAATGAGCCAAGGCGACAGGGAGGATCCGGAGGGCCAAGGCGGAGCAGATGGCGCTGACGACTGACGCGGAGGCGTGGATCCGAAAGGCAGCGGTGGAGCCGGAGCGACAGAGGACTGAGGAGGAGCCGAAGGGATGAAGGAGCCTGACAGAGCCGGAGGGACGAAGGAACGAGGCGCAGACAGAGGAGTGGAGTCCCGAGGCGAAGGATGGTCAACGTTTGTGAGCCTCTGGGCTTAACTTGGGACCAGAAGCCCTCTCAGGGCTGGACGTGGGAACAGGAGCCTTCTCTGGGCTAGACATGGGAACAGGAACTTTCTCTGGGCTAAACTCAGGAACTGGAGCCCTCTCTGGGCTAAACTCGGGGACTGGAGCCCTCTCAGGGCTACACTCGGAGACAGGGCTGGGAGAAATCGCTCAAGGGCCTTCCTCGGACGTTGGCACTCTGTACGCGGAGTTTAAACTGGCATCATAGAACGCATAGAGCGCGTCGACCGGGTAGCTGGAGAGGTTGGCGAGGACCAGGAACAGTCTGGTGTGGCCCTCGAGCGATTTTTCCCCCTGCTCCAGCAGGAGGAGGAGATATTCAGGGCGAGGGGACTCATAAGGGCACAACGGAAACAAAAAACACTGGGTAAAACACGGAAAGCAAAAACGTAGGGAAGACACGAGGGTTACTGTTTCGGTCTGGTATCCTGTCACGTACTGCTACTGTGAGGAGCACGGAGCGAGGAACGAGGAGACGAGGAGTAAACTTCCAACGAACTGACTTTATTTGAGATCAAAGGAACCAGGAACACACATGTAGCGGGGAGACAACATTCAATACCAGACAACGGAACACTGAATAGGACTTACTTTAAATAAACAGGACTAGAGGAGGGGATGACGAGAAACACCTGGAACTAATTAAACAATTAACATGGGAGAAAACTGGGTCATGGAGCACGTGGGGGAGGAAAAAAACACAGATAGAGTCCAGGGGCGTGACAATATGACAGAAAATTACATTAAAGCTCAAACGATGCAGCATGATTACTGCTTAGTAAACACTGTAACTGTAATAATATCAATTGCACAGCACACGGCTAGGACAAAGTTCAGTGCTTTATGAATTATACATCTCTCTGGGCAGAACAGGTCGCCATCAGTCTCAGGAGAATCAGACCACTTGTTCTGAATCACAATATCTGTATGACTTGGAAATTTCACTATTTCACTCTCCAAACCCATTGTAATAGGCTTGTGTGAGAAACATAGATAAGTTGATAAATTGATATTCTTTCATAATCGTCTAATTGGCTGTAGCTCTGAAATATCATTTAGGTTGCATTCAGATTCAAAAATGGTTTGTCGACGCACCATTGCACAACACTTCTTCCAAGTGCTGTACGGGAAGGTGACATGCAAGTCTGAATGTGGATTGTGGTGAATAACATTTGAGAGCTGCAATGAAGAGGGAGGATTGTCAATTAAAATTCTATAATTGTATCCCTTTGTGTGAAGATTCTACAGAATTTCTAGATGAGAGCAAATAATGCCAGAATTTCAGAATTTTTGCGTGAACTGTTGCTTTGAAGTCGATGATGTATCTTGCACTGAATATAAAATATAATATGTTTTAACATATGTTGCTCGCATTTTTAACTTTTTTAAGGAATTCTGAACCATTACATCATGTTTTTGAAATGCAGCAAGAAGGTCTTTGTACAAATAGTTCTGATCAATACACATTTTAATGTGCCAACCTAAAAGCTCATTAAAAATTAAATCTGTAATTCATGCCATGTCTAACATTCATGAAACTCCAAGCCCAAAGTCAAAGTCACACAAAATAAAATTCTGGTTCCTCTTGCAAAAACATACTGTGGTAGCCATAATTTTCAACAAAATATATGGTAATTCGAGTTACACCAGTTTTTTATGGTTATTCAAGTATTGCATAGTTATTCACCCCGAATGTTCAAACATGCTAAAAAAATAATGAACATAATAAAATAAATAAATCTGTTGCAAAGTATTGTGAGATTGTCTTTTCCTCAAAAATGCATGCAGTGCTGCCTTAGAATTTTTCTAAATTCTATAATGTATCAACCAACATGCCTAATAAAATCGCTGAGCTAATGTTTTACTAACTGCTGAGAAGCTGTAATGGTATGAACAGTCCGCTTATGGAAGTCACTAGGTGTAAGATTGCTAAATACAGCCACTAACTCGGAAAATATATGGAAGATACTGCTGCTGCCAAGCTTTGAAAAATATCTGGCCTGAGGTAAATCATCTGAACAGAGATGAATGGAAGCAGACTGTATGTGATATAAAGGCATTTAAAGACCATTTCCATTGTTCCAGGACCTGAGGGATAAAGGGGTCACATCATGGAAAACATGATTTCCATTGCTTTTTTGGAATAAAGAGTTCAGTGTACTATGTGGACTTTTTAAAAAAAAATTTTTTTTATGTCATGCTAAACATAAAATGTATCAAATAATGTGACTTAATTATTTTATGTATGTCAGTAGTATATCATGGGAACAGCACACAAATGTTTCCTTAGAATGACCTTTGTAATGACCCTTAGATCATTGTAAGGACTTTAGATCAATGACAATCAATCAGATCAGGGAAAATTTGTTGACAACTAATATTGTTGTAAAAAAATATTTTCATCAAAGCATTATAACCCTATACAGTAGAAAACTGAGAGAGTTAAGTATTGTAAGCTCAGTGTTAAGCAAGAAAAACCCTCAGAACAGATGATTAATTTAGCGAGAGGGTCAGCAGATAGCACAGATATAGAACAGAATGACACTCCTTGGAATATTTCTATACCAAGATGACGTGCAATTCACAGCGCCAGTGCATGTTTTGTAAGCTCCCTTGACACCAAACAGGCAGAGACTTGAATACTCTGGATCACTGTATGAGCTGGTTTTAGCGATGGACCCTGGGGACTCATCTCCAAGTGAGATTCCCTCAATTTACACATGGCACTGAAAGCGCACTCCACCTCAAAAACTCTCTTGACAATTTGTGGCAAAGCTTCTTCACAAATCTCAGCTAGTGAGAAAGCATCATCTCTGGATGTACAGTGGTGTAAAAATATGGGAGAAGCATGAAATGGCTGCTGAGGTTTTGCACAAGTGTCATAAAAGGGGCCATTTTGAACTTTTTTTGTCAACCAAGAGTCTCCTTTTGCAAGCTTTCACACCTGATCCAAGTGTGGTTTAACAGTTACAAACTATTCATGTTTGTTTTTTTCATCTGACACAAATCTATACTGGATATAAAAAGTCTACAACACCCCTATTAAAATTGCAACTTTTATCAGATGTAAACAATTAATCTAAGTAAAATTCATTTTCATCTTAAAAAGGTTTAATTTTAACAGGTGTGTAGTCCATTGTATGATCATTCGCTGGTTTAAACTGATCTAGATGGTTTACTGGTACAGTATATGCTTTTGACCAGCAAAACTTGGTCTTTCTAGTGAACAAGCATGGTCTTTCTAGTGAACCTGGTCTTGCTAAGCTAGTTAAAAAGCCTGCTGGGGATACCAGCCCACTGGCATAACATTCTGAGCTATCAGCATCCACTCCACAATATATGCAGGTTGGCTCAAATCACCTTAGGGCCTAGTATTAAGATGCATTTTCTGTGGCGCGCACAGAGACATTTGATAAGTGCAAAAACACGATACGTGGCTTATGAGTGAACATATACGCTAGCGAATGAATAGGATAATAACTGTAGGGCAAAGAATGAACTTGTGTCATAAGTGTTTGTTTCTTTCAAGAATTAATAGCTTTGCTCGATTCTGTTGTTTTCGTACAGTCTAGTACATCAGGCAAAAATAAATCCAAGAAAAGCAAAAAACAAGAAAAAAAGAAAATCCAGGAATAAACATAAATACAAGCATTTAATTTTTTTTCAGTGTCATAAGGATAATAACTCAGTATTAAGAACAGTGCGACTGTGCATTACAGTTATTTAAATTCATGAAAGCTCTCTCTATTCATCTCCATCTGCCTTTGGTAAGGTGAAATGAAAGTCAAGCTGACTCACTCTCATGATGGGTAGAGAGTTTTTGCCACTGCAGTTGAATTATGGAAGCGACATTTGAAACCTGTGGAGTTATTTATATGCCTCCATAATTGTCAGTCAGAATGATTTCTATCGGCTGATTTGCATAGACAAATGCATCTAAGCCTGGTGGCACAGTCAATAATACGGCAAATGTCTTAGTATGTCTGTCTTCAGACTGAAATTGAGTAATTCAGAATTTCTGAACCACCGGTTTCGCAACAGAATCCAGATTTTACATTGGACAGTAAGTGCCAACACAACACACATCTACTGTACGCTAATAAAAAGATAAATAAATATATAAAGAAAGAAAACACTGCCATTTATTAATATTATTAGTAATTAAATAGGGCCAGTTTTACTAAACAGGGCAAATTAGCGCTAGAGCGCAATTCCATAAAAGCACCGATGGGAGGGAAAATTCTGCGGGTGATTTACTGACAATGCGCACATTGAAGAACACAGACACAACATCTCATTTCCATAATGACCAGCACAATCTACCGCCTGCTTTAAGACATGCTTTTTTGGGGCGTTAAATAATGCCGCAAATACCAGTGAATTGACGAGCGCAAATCGTAGTAAATCGCGTTGTGTGATTCATTTGAATATTCTCCTCCTATAAATTTACAGATCAAAAGGGAAACTCCTACAAATGCATATTCAATAAGGTGAGTCGCAAAAATAACTGTCTTTTCAGCGCTAATTTCCCACTGCGTGTCTTAGTAAATCCTGACAGTAGTTTTTTAACACCAAATAAGGGTTTGCGCTGGCGCAAGCTGATAGTAAATCTGGCCCATTGTCTACAATCTGTTAAATTACTAACATATGGACTGAACAGGAAAATTTACAGTTTGATAAATGAATAAGCAACAATGTGACCGCAGTTAATATTGCCTGGCTATATTATGTTGGCATGTCTAATTTGACATAACAAAAACCTTTTTTCCTTATTTTTAATAGACAATGTGTTTTTTTATTTTGATATCCTAACTACACATAATTATGTAGTTTGCTGCTTTTTTTTAAACAAAGAAAGAAACTTGACAGTGGTTCAACATCAGCAAGACTGCAGTCTTTTCAGTCAGAAAGATGCTTGCAAAAATGAATATTTGCCTGTATGCAAATGACCATAATGGCAAGCAAACCTAAGGGTGCTTTAACTGTGCAGTCAAAGAATTTTGTAAGTTTCTTGGGCTCCAGATCTGAAAAGGAGAACTGGGCGCTCAATGGAAAAACAGCAATTAGAAAGCCAATCCCAGAGGAGCCTTTGCTGCTAGCAAGTGCTTCAATGATTAGATTTCTTGTGACGATTACCCAAAATTTTTCCTCTGAACAGGCTGAGCCTAGAGCCACCATGATAGATGATGAAATATTCCTCTTCAGTTTAGTACTCTAGATGCTCTGCTTTTGTCTTTCTCTCCACTACATTTCAAACAATTTTAGGTCTACTTACAAAAACAACTGTACCAACAGCAAAATCAACTATCTCTTTACTTCAGAGTATAGCACCCTCTCTCTTTTTCTTTTAATCATAATGGTAAAATAAAAAAAATAAATAAATTAAAAAATGGCTTTGTAATGGGATTGTTACCATAGAAACAGGTTGTGGGATATTTTCGCACATGCTCAAAAGAGAAAAATATTTCCTGTATATTTGTACACTGTGGGTATTTCCAGCTGCTAGTTAGCACGACAGCTTGCATCAACAGCTTTACTTCATTTAAATCCTTCGTGAGTCATAGTGATTCACTTGTGGATGTTGAATACCTCCTGTAAAACCTAGCAACAACTCTTACTTACAAAAAATTACTCCTTTAAATGGGAGACAGTCACACTTTATTTTGATTGACCATTTCATCTACATGTCAGCTAACTCTCACTAGAGTCTTAGTACAGCATTAGTAGACTGTTTGATTAAGATTAGTGGAATAAGCGGTAACACTTTACAATAAGGTTCCATTTGTTAACTATATTTAATGTTCATGTTAATATTCAAGTCCATGTTAGATCAGGTCCATTAAATAACATAAACTATATAAACACAGATACAACTTTTGGTCACACTTTAAGGCCCAATTCTCGCTAACAAACCATTAACTACAACTTTTGCCTCAATAAACTCCTAATTTTCTGCTTATTAATAGCTAGTAAGGTAGTTTAGGTATTGGCTAGGATTAGGGATGTAGAATATAGTCATGCAGAATATGTGTTTTATGAGTACTAATGGTGGCCAATATGTTATTAATGCATGCTAATAAGCAACTAGTTAATAGTAAGAACTGGTCCCTATACCAAGTTGGGTGTTACCCAACTTTTGATTATAATTATTGGAATCAACATTAACTAAGATTAATAAACACAACAGGAAGTATTTTTCATTGTTAATGTTAACTAATGTAGTTAACAAATGGAAAGTGCTGCTGAATAAGCTAATATGTCTTGCAAAGTTACTTATAGTCATAATGTCTGTTGGAGGATCATCAAAATAAAGTGTTAGCAGACATTAAGCAGACAGTCTAATAATACTAATGACTGCTAGTTGAAATGTAGTTGCAAATTTACTTATAGTCAACAGAATGTCTAATGGTGACTATCAAATAAAGTGTAACCTGGATACAAAGAGTCATTAGTTGACCTATTAGTCTATTACTTTGTCCTTTCAAACCCATATGCTCTGATTTTTCTTCTATAAAATACAAAAGCAGAATTTTTAAGCGTCTTCACAGACTCATCTCTTTGCATAGAGTGGCAGTTCATAATAACCACTTCTGTCAAGATACAAAAAGGTGTAACACCATAAAGTTATGGTGAAAAATGCACATGTTTTTGTTTTTTTTAGTTTGAGTTTGCAGACTATATATTGGCATGGGAAAAGAGCAGTGAGAACATTCTTTGAAGTTTTTCCTTTTGTGTTCCACAAAAACATTAGAGAATCGAGATTGGAATGACATGAGGGTAAACAAATGATGTCTGAACTATGTGTGTTTGTTCCACAAATCAATGCTAAATGCATGAACATCTAAGTGAAAAGTGACATGACATGTGGCCAAGTATGGTGACCCATACTCGGAGTTAGTGCTTTAATCCCATCCAAAGTGCACACACACACACAGCAGTGAACACACACCCGGAGCAGTGGGCAGCCATTTTTTTGCTGCGGCGTTCAGGGAGCAGTTGGGGGTTCGGTGCCTTGCTCAAGGGCACCTCAGTCGTGGTATTGAAGGTGGGAGAGAGCGCAGTACATTCACTCCTCCCACCTACAATCCCTGCTGGTACGAGACTCGAACCCACAACCTTTGGGTTACAAGTCCGACTCTCTAACCATTAGGCCACGACTTCCCAACTAATCAACCTCACCAACCTAAACCAACCTCAAACCATGTACAGTAATATACATACAATAGAAGACCAGGTTAAGCTTATGATGTGAAGCTTATATTTTTCATATCACATAGATGTGTTATTTGAGTTGTAAAGTTGACTGGGTGGATGACTGCAAATTCAATAGTATTTTTTAGTAATCTATTTGCATCAGTCTTTTAATGTTTGTGGTCTTGCAAACACTTTTCGTATTTTAAACATTAATTCGCAGCGCTGCATGCTTGTTCACTAAGCATAAGCGCATCACTGTTCAGGCATTTTCCATTCATACAATGGTTGCTGTCCACAGCTGTATTTAACCCAGAATATTCCTTTAACATATTTAGTAGTTTAATATCTGGTAAAGACTCAGCTGGGTTTACTCACACAAAACTCCCACTGCCTTACTACAGATACAACAGTGCCATATTGGCACACAGCCTTTCTTTCTGAGTAACACACACAGATATAAACACACTCACACTTGATCTGTGATGGATGTAACCTGTCTGCACTCTATAATCATTCCTGCTGGAGCTCGGCTGGAGGAAATCCAGATGCATTCATGCACCCATCTGTTAGTTTTATCTATGCCTCCTCTCCTCAAACACACACACACACTCCATCTCCGTCCATTAACACACATACTCTCTCGTCCCCAAATACACACTCTCCCAAAAGACACATCGCTCAGGCCCCCGCAACTCAGCTGGCAGCTCTTGCACTCTGTGTTTTTCTATGATCTCATATGGTCTCCCATGCGAACGCAGATCCTAAACAGCCACTAGACCACAACTCTTATGGCATTTGTGAGGATCAAAAGATCTGGCTTATGAACTAATGTTAAGTCTTCATCTTGCTTTATAACTTTTTTTAAGAGGTGGAAAACATTTAAAGTGCCCCTATTATGGATTTGTGAAAATTACCTTTCATGCAGTGTGTAACAGCTGAATTGCAGTGTGTAACAAGTGAATTAAAACATCCTTTAAAAGACTTGTTTTGTGTTGTTTAAATGTGTTTTTCACATTTAAAATATGCATGCTTGATTGTGACAGTGCCGTTTACAACACAGTGCTGATTAATTAGCTATGCTTCATGAGTTCTTTCCAATTTCACTTTAATTGTGCTTTCAATCAAATAAGGTCTATAAATACACTAAATAAAATGTTCAATCTTTCTATCATTTAGAGCAGGCATTCCCAAACTTTTTTTATCAGGCAAACCCCTCTACGTGTAACATGTGACTGTAAAGCTCTGAAGACTCTGATGTGTCTCAGTGAGATCTGTGTACTGTGGCCATGTAGGATGACAGATTCAGATTCTACCAAACCTTTAAAAGATGAGAAAACATGATCCCACGCGCAATGCCTACACAAGACAGCTATTCATAGCAACCTGTCACATAGCAAAGTCATATGAGCTCTGCATTTTTACAATCTTCTCTCAGCCCCCACATTTCACTCTCAGGAACCCAAGCACATCTCACCGTCTTACCTTTTAATTCAAAAGTTTCGTTTAAAGCAACATCAACTCTTTTCTCTTTATTTGAGCAATACATGACACAGAAAGTGTCCTTACAGGAACAGCTCACCCACAATTAAAAATCTGTCATAATTTCTTCACCTTTATGTTGTTCCAAACAACATATGTTGTTTGGGGTAACATTTTATAGGGACCAATTCTCACTATTAACTTGTTGCTTATTGGCATGCCTATTATTAACATATTGGCTGTTTATTAGTACTTATTCTGGAAGACCATATTCTACATCCCTAATCCTACCCAATACCTTAACAAATACCTTACTAACTATTAATAAGCAGCAAATTAGAAGTTCATTGAGGTAAAAGTCACAGTTAATGGTTTATCAATAGTGAGAATTGGACCTTACAATGAAGTGTGACCAAATATTTTAACGCAATTAACGCAGCATCCACCTTTTCCTAACTAATGTTAACAAATTGAACTTTATTGTAAAGTGTAACCATAAAGGGTTACCATTTGTTTTTATCTACAGAACACTTCATTTGCCAAAATTCAAATATCTGTTGAATTTCTCTGAACTATATTTCAGTAAATCCCACAATTATAATTCAACTTCCTGTGTGCTATAGTAATTTCAATTCAAATTTGGATTTCCAATTCTTAATTTTTGATTTTTTTCTCAGTAGCTCACAAATCTCATTGACAACGCAATTCTTCACCATTGGTTTTTTGATCTGCATTTGTTTGTTTTTACATAAATGAAGACTTTCAGTAAATTCCAAGTTTTTCTTCCCACAAAGCTATCGTACAGTATGACTTCAGAAGACTTATCTAGCACACAAGTCATATGGATACATTACTGGTGTTATGACTTTTTGGTCACACTTTATTTTAAGGTCCAATTCTCACTATTAACAAACCCTTAACTACGACTTTTGCCTCAATAAACTCCTAATTTGCTGCTTAATAGTAGGTAAGGTAGTTGTTAAAGGGTTAGTTCACCCAAAAATGAAAATTAGCCCATACTCACCCTTAAGGCATCCTAGGTGTATATGACTTTCTTCTTTCTGACATGTTGTTCTGTGTCAGCTGCGTCACACGGATACGCTGTTTCCGTTCAGATCAAATCACAACAACGTAGGAAACAGATCTGGCGTGACGCAGCTGACACAGAACAGCTTACGCTGTTTACGTCCAGCTGATACTCTCGAAAATGGCACCAGGGTGATGCGGAGAAGACGAATTGTTGATTAAAGTCATTTTTTTTTCTTTTGTGCACAAAAAGTATGCACTGATGTCACATGGACTATTTTAACGATCTCCTTGCTACGTTTCTGGACTTGGGAACATTTCAGTTGCGTTGCTGTCTATGCAGGGTCAGACAGCTCTCAGATTCCATCAAAAATATCTTAATTTGTGTTCCGAAGATGAACGAAGGTCTTACGGGT
>NW_015644805.1:114348-114686 GCF_001515625.1 Sinocyclocheilus rhinocerous
GTAGGTAAGGTAGTTGTTAAAGGGTTAGTTCACCCAAAAATGAAAATTAGCCCATACTCACCCTTAAGGCATCCTAGGTGTATATGACTTTCTTCTTTCTGACGAATCCAATAGGAGTTGTATTAAAAATTATCCTGGCTCTTCCAAGCATTAGAATGGGAGTAGGTGGGTGTTTTTGTTCAACAGTCCAAAAGTAGTCAAAGCGCGCACATCCATATTAAAGGGTTAGTTCACCCAAAAATGAAAATTCTGTCATTAATTACTCACCCTCACAACAACAACTTTATTCAACAATTCGTCTCCTCCGCATCACCCTGGTGCCATTTTGGAGAATATCC
>NW_015644805.1:114947-115723 GCF_001515625.1 Sinocyclocheilus rhinocerous
AGGAGGGGCTGTCGCGAGGAGCATTAGTTCCGGGAACCAGGTCCGGGTAGGCCAATAGGGTGCCACCAAAAGGATCTGCTCCTCGTCCTCCCTGACCTTGCACAGCATCTGTGCAAGAAGGCTCACTGGGGGAAACGCATACTTGCACAGGCCCAGCGGCCAGCTGTGTGCCAGTGCGTCCGTGCCGAGTGTTCCCGAGTGTAGAACAACTGGCAGTGAGAGGTTTCTGGAGAGGCAAACAGGTCTACCTGAGCGGCTCCGAAACGTCTCCAAAACAGCTGGACCGTCTGGAGTCTCCATTCTCCCGGTAGCGTAGCTCGTGACAGCTCGTCGGCCGTACGGTCGAGCAGACCCGGCATGTGAATGGTACGAAGTGACCTCAGAACCTTCTGACTCCAAAGGAGGAGGTGGCGGGCAAGTTGCGACATGCGACGGGAGTGCAGACCACCTTGTCGGTTGATGTACGCAACGGTCGCCATGCCGGACCAGCACGTGCTTGCCTGGTAAGCACCCTTTGAGACTGTTCAAGGCAAGGCACACTGCTAACAACTCTAGGCAATTGATATGCCAGTGCATTTGGGGGCCTGTCCATACCCCCGACACTGTGGCCCTCCTCCGGGGGAGGGAGAGGTGCCTTCACCATCCCCCAAAGAGCAGCTTCCTCCCTCTCTGGGTCTCGGTTCGGAGCTCTTTCAGAACTTCCGGATCATAACCACCTTCGTGCAGGTCCATCAGTGCCTTGGCCTGATGAACCTGCAGTAACGCCGTAGCGTGTA
>NW_015644806.1:0-705 GCF_001515625.1 Sinocyclocheilus rhinocerous
GAACTGAAAAACAGCACAGATCGCTTGACGGAGAGTGAAACTCTATATGAAAATAGTAGTGAAAATAGTGAAAATATATCTGAGCTAAACTTATACTTAGCCTCCAACTCGCACACTGGCGAGTAAAATCTGAGAATTTATTAGCAATTGGCTAATATTAAACTTCATTTAGTCGCCAGAGTGAAGATTTAGTCGCATATGCGAGTGATTTACTCGCAATGTAGAGGGTTGATATATGCATATGTTATTTGATTGTTATTCAATCACTTTATGTATATATATTCTCAATGTTTTATTTGAGTTAAGGTAAAGGCGTTTCCGGTGACCGTGATTTCACCATGTACAACATGTTCCTGGATCATCATCCTTGTTGATCCTGGAGCAGCATTCCAATTAACCAATCAGAATTGAGGGATAACTTTTCAGGAAATATCTGTTTTAGGCTTACGAACAGGGTTAGGTGCTTCTAGACCCTTGTTAATCAGCTATCATCTCACACTGTTTTTAGGAATAAATTATGGGTAGGGTTAGGTTTAGGGGTAGGGATTGGGTTTAGTCTATATTTTTGGACAGTAATGTTGATTCAGTATCAACTAAAGATGTTGATCCAGGAACATGTCTTACTTGGCAAAATCACGGTGACCATATTTCTAGACAGTAATGTTGATCCAGGATCAACAAAAGATGTTGATCCAGGAACATGTC
>NW_015644806.1:740-957 GCF_001515625.1 Sinocyclocheilus rhinocerous
CAATATACTGTTACACAACATGCGTTCTCTTTCTCAACTATTTAACGTTCCAAAACAGACTGTGTTTAACTGGATACTCGCCAAGACGGCCATTTTGACATCATTTTGAATGTATTTGACCGTTTTAGCACAGTTAGCCACTCATTTTGGTCATTTTGGTTCACAAGCTGCTTGAGACTAGGGATGTAACGGTATGAAAATTTCATATCACGATTAT
>NW_015644807.1:0-642 GCF_001515625.1 Sinocyclocheilus rhinocerous
GTGGTTGCCGCAAGCCCGCCGGATGCTCCTTCGTCGAATCTGCCGACCGCGCCGTTCTCAAGCCCACCGGCCTCTGCTCACTCTAGACCGCCGTGTGTGACGCTGTGTTTCGTTGTGAATGCGAAACTACTTTGTTTGGAACCGACTAGAAATCAGTGGTTAAGTTGTATTTACAACACTGTTCCAGAACAGTTCAACCCAAATATTCAGATGTGTGCAGCACCTGTAAATTAAAGTGGTGCTTGTTCCCCCCTTGTTCCATGTAGTTACAGGCAGGGCCGCATTAAGACCTCACTGCGCCCCGGGGCTATGACTTACTGCAGGGCCCCCCATCACAATAGCTTTAAATAGGATTTTTATTCTATCAACATTTTTGATGCACTGAAATTTCATAATTCTTTTTACTAATTTCAGTATCACAAAAAAATAATACTAGCCTAAGTAAAACTTATTTTACAAAAGTGATTCAGTCAAGGACAGGGAGTGATTTTCTTTCTGATGTTTGATTTACGTTATTGACACAAATGGCAACAGTAGCTATATTAGGCTGCTTTTCGAGGAATAGTTCACCCAAAAATGAAAATTCTGTTGTTTTTCTAAACCTGTATGAGTTTCCTTCTGCTGTTGAACGCAAAAGAATAT
>NW_015644808.1:0-1086 GCF_001515625.1 Sinocyclocheilus rhinocerous
GTTCCTTGCCGCTGTCGCCTCTGGCTTGCTTAGTTGGGGACACTCATTTCCAGAGATATCGTTGACATGATTGCAAAGATACTGTTTAAACTGAACTGAGCTGGATGATGACATCACTGAATTCAATGATGAACTGCCTTTAACTGAAAAATTTGTTTTACAAATGTCCGCAAATATCTGCTCAAGTGTAAATGTTTGTAATGTGGTACGTTCTAAACATTATTATTTATAATATATGATTCAGCTTTAGTTAAGTTTTAAGCCTATAGATGACACTTGTGCAAATATAGCCTACAGACTTTATGTAACTTATCTTACAGATGTTCGAGAATATCTGCTGTGGTGTAAATATTCATAACGTATTTCTCCAGTTTAGTATAGCTTTAGCTTATGGGAGCTAAAATATATTTAGCTCAGTTTTGGTCAGCTTATGACACTGCTTATCTAACTGTTATGTGATTTAGTGTAACCATTTTAGCTTACAATAGCTAAGATACTGCCTTATCAACATAGCTTACATTTACAAATATTTGCTGAGGTCTAAATGTTTAATATTTAGGCTATACAAATTATGTTCATTTGATGGCGTTCGCTAATGTCTCATGGCGTAAATGTTTGAGATGCACTACATACGTACAGTCTATGGGCCATCAACAGATATTTGTCCCGCATATTGCCCATCAACAGATATACATTGTGCGTCCATACCCATTAATTGGCCACCCATTTACTTTGAACAATGTATGCTAGCAATTTTTTATTTGTTTATTTTCAGGAATGTGGCTGCATCACCCTCTCCTTCACCGGCTCGCACCAGGGCACACAGATTTCGTTCAGTTTTCAGTGCGATCGAGAATCATACTGAGTAAGTGCACAGACATTATATTTTACAGATGTAATTTTGTTTACATCATCATAATACAAAAAGTATATATAAAAAAAACATATATGGTCTTTACATAATACAAAAAGTATTAAAAAAACATATATTTTCTTTATCCATGGCCATTAGTGATTGATAATGATAATTTATTTGTGTCATTAGTGTTGTAAAGTTTTTGTGTCCCTAAGCTGCACCCTCAAAGC
>NW_015644809.1:0-574 GCF_001515625.1 Sinocyclocheilus rhinocerous
TTAGGGCTGCACGATTATGACAAAAATCATAATTGTCAATTATTCATTTGAAATTGTAATTGCTATTTATTAATTACGATTAAATGAATGATGTTTACACCTTTGTTTGAAGCAACTGCATGCCATATTTTTATATGAAAATAAACAAGCTGAAAACACTAACTGAAAAACATTTATTGCTTTTCTATAGTATTAAGCCTCAAATGTCAACTATACATTGGATTGGTTTCTTCTTAAAATAAAAAGGTAAAAATATGCATGGTATTATAATGTTACACTAAAAATAAAATTAAAACAAGATAACATGTAGAAAGAAAAAAAAGCATCTTAAGCGTGCAGAATAACATAAGTGGACTTTGAACGATTAATTGCTGCTTTAAAAGCATCTCATGCATTATAACACAAGTGGACTTTGAACGATTAATTGCTGCTTTGAACGATTATGTAATTGTGGCATCCGTAATTGTAATATGCGATTAGAAATTCGATTAATTGTGCAGCCCTATGACTTATACTGTCTTTTTACGCATTGCGTTGCCTATCGCGCCGCGTAAACATAAAACCATGTCTGCAT
>NW_015644810.1:0-1738 GCF_001515625.1 Sinocyclocheilus rhinocerous
TCCACAAAAATGTTAGGCAGTACAACTGTTTCCAACATTGGTAATATAGAAATCTGTTTTATTTTTTTCCCAAATTCCGTTTTATTTTTTCCATTTTCTCTTTTTAATGGTTAAATTACATTTTAATAATAAAAAAGCATGTCTAATGAATTAAAATATTATACAAAAATTACATGTTTAGGGCCCTATAAAATGCTATATTTTTCTCACATTCTATTTTATTTAAGCATTTATTTTAATGTGTAAAAACAACTTTATGAAAATGTATTTTTACAATAGCCCTATGATTCCCAACCCCCCTCAGAAATTCTGTTTTTTTGTTTGTTTGTTTTTTAAGACATAAAACATTAATTGTATTTATTTTTTAATCAAATAAAACAAAAGGGATTTTCTATTAAAATTAAAACATTTAAAAAATATTGTGTGATTATTCCTTAAAATATTGAACAATAGTATTATAATTCTGGCACAATAATGTCTTCAAGTTAAACCGAACTTTTATTTTGATGAGTTGCCATTAATAACTTTAAATTTCTGTGTGCATATGATGTGACAATAGATTTACTCAAATGAAACGGAAGTTCTGAAATGTTGTTTATGAATTTATGACCTGATATGGTGAGATGGCAGATGCTGAAATCACCGCGAGAGTCATATGTTTCAGTATGTGTAGTAAATGAAACCACGCATCTGGGCCATTCACGCAGAACATGAACAATTCATATTTAAATAGTCTTTCTGCTGCTTAATATTCACAGACACTAGTCCATATCGTGATTTGATATCAGCGGAATTGACCTAATTTTGATTAATTTATCCAAAGTTTGGCAAATTCCGTGACATTCTGCGTTATACAGTAAATTCTGTTTTTATGACTGGATGCCGCGATTCTGTCAGAGTTTTTTGTATCACGGAAATCATAGGGCCCTAGTAATAATACTAGTAATAATCAGAAATGTTTCTTGAGCAGCAAATCAGCATATTAGAATGATTTCTGAAGGATCATGTGACACTGAAGACTGGAGTAATGATGCTGAAAATCCAGATTTCAACACAGGAATAAATAATATTTTTTACAACATATCCAAATAGAAAACAGTAGATAACAGCTGTAATAATATTTTGCAATTTTACTGTTTCTACTGTATTTTTGATCAAATAAAGGCAGTCTTGGTGAGCAAAAAAGACTTCTTTCAAAAACATAAATTGTAATGTTTCTAATCTTTCAACAGGTACTGTGTATGTATGTGTGAAGGTATGATGTTCACAGTGTAAGCGACAGAAAAATTACAGTATCACTCAGGGGTGTAGATTACGTGGGGGACGTGTCCCCCCACTTTTAATATCACGTAAATTCGTCCCCCGTGCATGATCTGATGTTTTATTCGGACCCAGAATAAGGCGAGATGAACTTCGGAGAGCTAAACATTGCGTGCAGTGTATGTTTCATTCATACTCGTAGCGGAGGGCGCTCTCACGCAGAAAGTCGTATGAGGAAATTCCTAATATGGACAAAAGCGTCCAGCTATCGCTGTATGAAAACAGTTGTTTTCACAGAAAACAGAAACGTTTGGAAACATGAAGACATTAAACATACGATTGCGACAATATGCTTTATTTGTGTTTGTCAAGTCATCTCCAGGTAATAAATAAAGTATATGAACAATGCAGTGTTTGTGTATATAAGCAAATCATTATTGGTTATTGCCCAGCAGTTATCTGATTTCTAAGCCAATTA
>NW_015644811.1:0-486 GCF_001515625.1 Sinocyclocheilus rhinocerous
TTTTACACGTCTTGCTTTTAGAGTGTTCTTTGTTGGTGGAGCACTGCTGGGGAGGGGGAGTCAAACCTCTTTAGAGATGGCTTTGAAACCTTTTCCAGCCTGATGAGCAACAACAGCTCTTTTTCTGAGGTCCTCAGAGATCTCATTTGTTTGTGCCATGATTCACTTCCACAAACATGATCAGACTTTGATAGATCCCTGTTCTCTAAATAAAACGGGGCACACACACTGACACCTGATAGTCATCTCACTGATTAAAAACACCTCTGAACAGATGGACTCTAACTTCACCTTCAAATTAACAGCTAATCCTAGAGATTCACATACTTTTGCCGCTCACAGATATGTAATATTGGATCATTTTCCTGAATAAATATGACAAAGTATATATTTTTATCTCATTTGTTTGATTGGATTCTCTTTGTCAACTTTCAGGACTTACATGAAAATCTGATGATTTTTTTGGGTTATATTTATGCAGAAATA
>NW_015644812.1:0-1364 GCF_001515625.1 Sinocyclocheilus rhinocerous
TCTGAGCTGTTTACAAAGCTCCGCTGCTTTTTAATTAGTTTTTCTGTGTAAATATGCGCTAGATGAACATCTTTGAACATTGCGCCTCGCAGCTTTTTCAACGTGTCGCGGTTCTCCATTCATCAGGGCTGCGACTCTGCAATTGGATACTATTATGTGCGCCTCGTGTTTATAAAAGCAAAAACTTCTGATTGGCTAGTAATGTTAGTTTGGTTGAGAGTGAAAGCTGTGCTCCTCTCATACCATTGGTAGGCGAACTCGTGGACTCGAAAGTGATATCAACAATTGTTTTTTGTTTTTAAATGCAGGATTATTTTTTTCCGCAGCCAAACGCTGCACGCCGGAGATCCGACACGGTGCCGGAGAACTTTAAGTCCTGCTGACTGCCACACATACTCCTCAAAACATCAGATTCATCCATGCTGGAGCCGTGCAACCCACGCAAGGAAGATAATTCCACACAGCTGCAATTGCAGGTTTTCAAACAGAGATGGCGACAAAGATGCAAAACTTACGGACTGCAGCTTTAAAATGTGGTTTCTACTAGCGTAAAAACAAATTCAGTAACACACACTCTGAGTTCAACAGTTTTATGATTCCAAAAAGCAAAAATAAAGTCTAATTAAAGTAATAATTAAATCTCCTCGATGTCAGTTCACTCACATTTCCATAAGAACTTTGAAACATGGATTTAAGACATTTTAATGATAGTTAAGGTCTTATTTTCACATAAAGGATCTGAGGATGTACCACAAATAGTCATTAAAGATGAATGAAGAGTAAACACCAACCTTGTTCCTCGTGTTTTATTCTCCAGGGTTCTGGTTCCTCGTGTTTTATTCTCCAGGTTTCTGGTTCCTCGTGTTTTATTCTCCAGGTTTCTGGTTCCTCGTGTTTTATTCTCCAGGTTTCTGGTTCCTCGTGTTTTATTCTCCAGGTTTCTGGTTCCTCCTGTTTTATCCTCCAGGTTTCTGGTTCCTCGTGTTTTATTCTCCAGGGTTCTGGTTCCTCGTGTTTTATTCTCCTGGTTTCTGGTTCCTCGTGTTTTATTCTCCTGGTTTCTGGTTCCTCGTGTTTTATTCTCCTGGTTTCTGGTTCCTCGTGTTTTATTCTCCAGGTTTCTGGTTCCTCGTGTTTTATTCTCCAGGTTTCTGGTTCACTCGTGTTCTCTTCACTCTCCTCTTTAACAAACACCATCTTCACAGCAGCAGATCTCAGTTCAGATGATACTCCTCCAGATATTCCTGCTTGCTTCAAAACTTAGCCACGACTATGAGGACGATAATATTACAGGTATTTATTGACCTGATTCAAAAACGGTATTTCTCTATTTACAGAAACAAAATTTCTAACAGTTTGTATTA
>NW_015644813.1:0-114 GCF_001515625.1 Sinocyclocheilus rhinocerous
TTCACAGACGGCCTCCATAGCCATGACAGGACAGGCAGAGAGTTCTCAGGCGGCCTCCATAGCCGTGAAAGGACAGGCAGAGAGTTCACAGACGGCCTCCATAGCCGTGACAGG
>NW_015644813.1:655-2256 GCF_001515625.1 Sinocyclocheilus rhinocerous
TCACAGGCGGCCTCCTTGGCCGTAACAGGACAGGCAGAGAGTTCATAGATGGGTACCACTGAAACCTCTGGAGGTTCTGCAGCAGATGCCGCCACCTCTGGAGGTTCTACAGTAGTAACATCATGAAACAGGGAGAAGTCAGTAATGGTCTCTTCGACCACAACACGACAGGCTGAGAGTACATCGCTGTGCGCCACCACCACGCAAGGAGCTGAAGCGAGCGCCTCCACCTCGGGAGGTTCTGTGGTGGTGTATGCAGCCCAAACACACCATAAAACGATCCCCATCAAGGGAAGCGCTTCAGACAGGGGAATCAGTTCAGGAACAGGAGGGCTAGAGTGAGTGGGTTTGGGGATACCAGCTGCGGGAGGGCTAAAGTGAGTAGGTTTGGGGATACCAGCTGCGCGTGCAGACACCAGCGGTGCATCCCTCACACTGGATACCAGACTGGGATACCGAAGGACTGACCTTGATAATCTGGGTGCAACAGATAGGACGTGACAAGACGCTGGATGAACAGCTGAGACGTGACATGACTCTGGAAGATCAGCTGATATGTGACGAGATTCTGGACGAACTGCTGAGACGTGGCGAGACTCTGGACGATCAACTGTGACTTGACTTGCCTCATGAAGATCAACTGTAACTTGACTTGTCTCATGACGATCAACTGTGACTTGACTTGACTCAGGAAGATCAGTTGTGAGTTGACTTAACTCATGAAGATCAGCTGTGACTTGACTTGACTCATGAAGATCAGCTGTGACTTAAGACAGCGGTAGCATGACACGGCTTTGTTGGTGACGCCATTTTGTGAGCAAGCTCTGCTTCGGCCGCCATTACAGGCACAGACACGGTGTTGTGTTCCTCCTCAGCGAAACCCTAAGTGAACACAGAGCCAGCAGTCAGCAAAGCATAGTCTATGAAGTCCTTTAAACTACAATTAAATTTACCCTCTGGCAACCGTGATTTTATGGATTCATCAAAAATGTCTTTTAATGCAACCTCATCAAAAGGTACCCTAAAAGATAACTCACAGAGCTGAGTGACGTACTCCTCAATAGGTGAACTCCCCTGTCGTAAATCGAGTAGCCGGTTGACTGGGTCCATACTTGGCCAAGGTCCTTTAGGAAAGCCGCTGCATCCTTGTGTGGCCGAGTATTCTGTAACGGGGTGACAGAGACATGAGGCGAGTGGATCCACTTGCAAGGCTTTATTCAATGACATGGTCAATACAGGCAAGAGTCAAAACACGAGTAAACCAGCAAGACAAGATTATGACTAGGAACTGAAAACTAGACAGGCTCCGTAGAGTAGCTATCGCTTGGAGAGAGATAAACGCATACTATACTCGGCGACTAGAGCAGGATCAGAGTGAGTGTTATATAGTGTGAGTTACTGGATGCAGTTGAGTGCACAATCAGTGCAGTGGAGCATGGGAGATGTAGTCCAGAGTGATGCGTGACAGTCTATGTGGAGTGAGTGTCGATATGGTGAGAGAGCGACCTCTTGTGTTCATTGGATGAAAGTCCATGGACTGGATTCGTGACAGTAAAATTCAAGACAGTTACTTTATTATAATCATTTAAAATAATTGATTG
>NW_015644814.1:0-242 GCF_001515625.1 Sinocyclocheilus rhinocerous
TTGACATTAATCTGCTGAAGTTTGAAGCAAATCGGGTAAAAATAAAATGCTGAATTAAAAGCATTTAGAAAATGACACGCTTCCTAAAGCCAGTTGGTGGCGCTATATCTTTGACTCCTAATAGTCACATGTATGCGATCGGCATCATACAACGAACAAACCCCAGAAGTTTGATCAAAATCAGACAATGTATGTGGATGCTATTAGACACTTCCTGTTTCTCATTTCTCGCCATAACTTCA
>NW_015644814.1:434-568 GCF_001515625.1 Sinocyclocheilus rhinocerous
TTAAACAGCCATAGCCAACTTCCTGTTGGGTGGAGCCTATGACATGGAGCGCAAAAGTTGTTCGGCTCAATGAGATCTATACGTGTACGAAGTTTCATATGAATATGTGCAAGCATGTGTGAGCTATACATCAA
>NW_015644815.1:0-736 GCF_001515625.1 Sinocyclocheilus rhinocerous
TATATCTCGTTTTTGTTTTTAGTTGGCATCCAAGCAAAAGAGAATACACTAATTGTCACAGGGAGTCAATTAAAGTAAAAAATTATCTCAAGCTTTTCTTGTGCTTTTTTTTTTCTTTCTTATTTGGCAGATGCTGTGATGACCAACTTCCCGGCAGCAACAGAGTTGGACTTGAGGAATGCAGTTGGGAGGCATTTTAAACAAGAAATAAAACCAATAATTAATAATTTCCTTTAAGTTCACTGTTGGTTGTTTTATTTGTTAAAAGTAAACCAACAAAAGGGTTCATCTTTTTTTTATGTTGTCATTTATCCGTAATGTTTTAATGTTAAGTGTGATAACATGCTCTTGATTTGTATTCGATTTGTTTTCTTTTAAATATCTTAAGTTATTTAAAATATTTTATTTTTTCATTTTTATATTTTTATCTTAAGTTGTTAAAAACTTCAGATTTTTTTATCATAATATTTATATTTACTTTTAGTCATTTAGTAGATGCTTTTATCCAAAGCAACTTACAAATAAGAAGAAGTAATTAAAACTAAAAGCTAAAACTCTATAAATACTATATATATACACACATTTAAGAAAATATATATGAATATATATTAATATATATATATTTAAGTGTATTGTATTTATAACATTTTATTTTGTCATTCATTCTTTTGTATTTTTATCATTTTGTATTGTCTTAAGTTGTCAAAAATTTTATTTTTCTTATTTTTCTTAATAA
>NW_015644815.1:885-1015 GCF_001515625.1 Sinocyclocheilus rhinocerous
GATTAGACGTTAGATTTTCACTGACAGCCCAAATTTAGCCTCGTTTTAGCCTAGACGTCAAGGCTATATTTAGACGTCTAATAGAAGTCTTTTAAAGGGGTCATATGATGCGATTTCAAGTTTTCCTTTC
>NW_015644816.1:0-847 GCF_001515625.1 Sinocyclocheilus rhinocerous
GCCAACTGTTGACCTTAGTATACAGCAGGAACTGAAAGACAATTCGAATCAACTCCCGATATGGTATATAGTCCAGAAGTATTTTGAGCAACATTTCCCACAGTCAATGGTTTTATTTACAGATGGATCCAAGGATCCTGATACAGGATATGCAGGTGCAGCAGTATATATTCCAATGTTTGAATTTTATATTAAGAAAAGAGTAACCAACCATTTGTCAGTATATGCTACAGAGCTATTGGCAATATTATTGGCCCTACAGTGGATAGAAGAGAAGGAAGTAAATAACACTGTCATTGCATCTGATAGTTTTTCTGCACTTGAAAGTATAAAATCTGGCAGGTTATCAGTTAGGATGGATATTATTAACGAAATATTCTGCAAGATGTATGGAATTAAAGTTAAGGGTATTTCTACTCAATTCATTTGGGTTCCTGCTCGTGTTGGTGTGGAGGGAAATGAGAAGGTGGATATTCTGGCTAAGCAAACTCTAAGAATAAAGCAAGTAGATCTACATATTCCATTAAGTAAAGCAGAAGCTAAAGTATACATTAGAACATATACACAATCAGTTTGGCAGATATATTGGGATGACCATGGAACGGGTAGACATTTGTATAATATACAAAAAACAGTTGATGCTGGGAGAAAGGAGAGTAGGAATCGAAGGGAAGGCAATATCATTACACGCCTTAGAATTGGGCATACTGGACTTAATAGTACGTTATATAGAATTGGTAAGCACCCAACTGGGGAATGTATACACTGTAATCAACAAGAAACAGTTGAACATGTACTACTCCAATGTGTAAAATACAACAATGAGAGATGTCGCCTTATTCAGTCA
>NW_015644817.1:0-321 GCF_001515625.1 Sinocyclocheilus rhinocerous
AGCTGCAGCCTGTTTGAAATTCATAGCTGGGCCATGATTGGCCCGTGGGCCGGACTTTGGACACCCCTGATAAAAGGAACCCTGTTGTAAATGAGCAGTGTAATATAAGTGAGTTGTGTAAATAGTGATTTATGTGACTTAAATTAACTGAAATTGAAGAAAAAGTTTAGTTTTTTGGAAAACCACATCCTGGCTTCAGTCTTCATTTGCTGCTGAATTGTGTAATAGCAACCCGGGCTTCTAACGGCAGCTGCAGTGATGCGATGACTTTATCATTTGGTGATCGGCTCTTTTATTGAAAAGGCGGGACTATTCCGCCAT
>NW_015644818.1:0-361 GCF_001515625.1 Sinocyclocheilus rhinocerous
ACCAACTTGCCAAGATGTTGATTGTGGATCATCACTCCATAACGTACAGCTATGGTGAGGTGTGCACTGCCCTGCTATTATTTTTGACATTACCTGTGACAGTGGCAGCAGCCGAGCGCTCCTTCTCCAAATTAAAATTGATTTTGGAGCAGCACGAGTCAGGAGAGGTTGAGTGGGCTGGCTATACTATCCATTGAGCGCACCAGAGCACGTGAAATGGACATTAAGGACATCGTCGATGATTTTGCTCAGCGAAAGGCTCATCGGACGCGACTCAGATAGTATACACATGCTTTTTTCAAAGGATTCGGTGTAGGGCTGGTGTAGGGTGTTGTGCATGTAATGTTAAAGTGATTACATT
>NW_015644818.1:818-1498 GCF_001515625.1 Sinocyclocheilus rhinocerous
GATATGGGTTCCCTTCTAGACACGAGCGCTGTGTGTTTGTATGTGCTTCATAACCGTGCACCCCAGGGGGCCCGTCATAATAGCCTGCACTGGGGCCCGTCATTACTAAGTTACGCCACTGAGTATATATGTGTATGTGTGAGTGTGTGTAGCTGTACAAATGTTTGTGTGTGAGAGAGAGAGAGAGTGTGTGTGTGTGTGTGTGGACTTTATGTTTGTGCTATTCCTATTGCAGGATGCCCTGCTTCAGAATTAGGACCATGGACAGGGGAGGCCAGCACAGCTCTTAGAGAGGGCCTCAAAAGTGGTAGAGGAGAGGAGTTCAGCATTCCTGATTCTACACTGGCCTGATATGTGAAAAGAAAGCAAGAGTTACCTGAGCACGGCTCAAACATGTTGCCCTCAGTAGGGTACAAGGGCTCCAATGCAGTTTTTACTTCTGATCAGGAGCTCAGTCTGGTATCCTATGCCAGGAAAGCGGCTGCCTGATACTTTGGCCTACCACAAAAAGAGATAAATTTTCTGTACATTGTATTATTGAATAATTTCATATTTAACTTTGAAGATTATTGAACAATGAAAAATCTTATACTCTTGGCTCATGCCAGTCCAATTGACTGGCCAATTGTCGCGAAGTACAGTGGGGCAAATAAGTATTTGATACACTGCCGATTTTTCAA
>NW_015644819.1:0-269 GCF_001515625.1 Sinocyclocheilus rhinocerous
TTAAAGTACTAAAATAACTAGGGTTGGGTATCGTTTGGGTTTTTTATGATACTGGTGCCAAATCTATATTTAAAACGGTTCCGGTGCCTAAACGGTGCCTGAACCGATACTTAAAAAAAAAAAAAAATTATTTACCCAAAATAGGATGGATTGGCCATTATTGAGTGCTATAAACACATTTAATGTCTGTTTCATTCATACTGCACGCCAGAGGGCGCCCTCGCGCAGAAACTCCACATGTGCATCACAGAAGCAATAGCACTCAGGAA
>NW_015644819.1:450-593 GCF_001515625.1 Sinocyclocheilus rhinocerous
CTTTGGTATTTCATAATTAAGTATATTTATAATCCATTGCTAATCGACATATTGGCACCGGGTTTCGGTACCCAACCCTAAAAATAACTAAAACTAAAAATGAAATCAAAATGTATAAAAATGAAAATAAAAATTTATATATA
>NW_015644820.1:0-1447 GCF_001515625.1 Sinocyclocheilus rhinocerous
TTTGTTCCCACGATTTAACTAAAAAATGAAGAAACTAGTAAAATGGTTAGTCTTATAGGAAAAAACATATGGAATTTTAAACCAAAGGAATGAATTAGAATCCTCATGTTTAGGCTAAACTAAAACAACTGATTAATAAAACATTTATTGTGAGTCACATTCAACACAATACAACCTAAGAGTTTTGTAATTTAATGAGATCTTTATTAGGCTATATATCCATTTAAATGATCTTTTGTGAAACTGAAATTTGCAGATCGGCCGAACTCAGAATCTGTGCAGCAAATATGACGCATTTCTCTGAATGACTGCAGAGAGCAAACACCTGATTCACAACATTCGTTTCAAAATGCAGCAATAAAATGCAGTTTAGCTTTGCCCCCCAAACGTTATGGGCTCCAAGTCAGTTAACTTATTGTTGATTTTTCTGAAGTAAATAACGTTATGTGACTATTCACAAGCTGTTTTAATTACAGTATAAATCAGGGGTGGCAACGCAGCCCTGCAGAGTTTTGCTTCAACCCTAATCAAACACACCTGATCAAGCTAATCAAGTTCTGAAGGGTTATTAGGAAGCTACAGGCAGGTGAGTTTTAATTAGGGTAGGAGCTGAACTGCAGGAATGCGGCTCTCCAGGACCGGAGTTCGCCACCACTGGTATAAATGCTTGGAAATAATAGGCTATTTAACGTTTTCAAGTCCATTCATTTTTGTTTTGTTACTTTTATTATAAAACAAAGTCTCAGTCTTTTGTCAATTTTATGATCAAATACAAACAATAAATGTGTTTTACGCTCTTTTATTTGTAGTGAGATAACTATATTCGCCTCAGTTCAAGCGGCATGTGAATCAATATTTTCCTCTTTCATATTTGCAGCATGAAATAAACATGATTAAATATTTGAATGCATACTGAAAAAAAATCTGAACAATTTAATACAAACAAATGTCTCAAGAAATCTATCAATTAGAGTTTCAAAAAACGTCACTAAGCCTACGTTTTATTGCTGTTTTTCGTGTTAAATATGAAGAATGACAGGTTGGATACCACAGACTTATAGGTGTAATTTTCAGATTAACTTCACGCAATATAACATGATTTTATTATGGTAATTTTTACTTTGTTCTTAAAATATTATGACGTTAATCTTATTTTAATCATGACAACTCTCGGAACATTTTAGCATGGTGATGGATATGACAATGTTAATGTATTTGGTCTTGGCGGAACAGATCTGCTACGCTGCTGCTGAATTGCCGCTGCTGTTGGTTATTGCTGTAGTTGTAGATTAGTGCTGCTGCTGCAAGTACAGGGACTTGCTACTGCCAATGCATATGGCGATACGGTGCCATGAGCATTTAAGACATACTGCTGCTGCACAAATAGCATATAAAATAACCCCGTAGCAGATCTATACAGGTGGAGCTGGGGAAGGTGGAGGGTTTC
>NW_015644820.1:19052-20389 GCF_001515625.1 Sinocyclocheilus rhinocerous
TCTCTCTCTCTCTCCTTAATTAATTCAAATTAATTTCAATAAATATCATCTTTATTTCACTAAAGAATTCTACCTCTAACGAGCTGTAGATAAAATAGTCTAACAAAAGAATTTTCCGGTCTTTATCAGTTCAGTCAGATTTTGTGCTGCAAAACATCCATGACAGCCGTTGTGCTGGCAAATAATAATGGCCATTCGACGTGAATTATATAAATAATTTTAATAGCACAGCCATTTAAAACCCGAGGGTCTACCATCTGCATAGTAAAGCGATCACTGCAGACAATCGGGTGGGAATTAATGTAAACACAGATATCGTGTCTAAAGTGAATGTAAACAGACGTGCCAAAAAATCGGATATGGTCAAAAGAACGGATCTGTGCATTAAGACTTGCAGTGTAAACGCAGCCTCAGTCGGTCAAGTAAACTCATGTAGGGGATAGTGAATGAGGGTAGAGGGTGTGATTTTGAACACAGCCTCTGAGTGTCGACTTTGAGCTCTGTTAATTCACAGTATATTCCTGTAGGCTGCTTTCTCGAAAATGCCAAATATTACCCAGTATGCATCGTTTTCTACAGAATATTACTGTTTTTATAGAAAATGGTATGTTACTGTCAGAATTTAAAGTATGAATTGCTGCAGCCTGGAGACCTCCAAGTGGGAGGGACTTACGCCGCGAGCATGCGCACATCAATATAGTGTAATTTTTCTCACACTGTACAACGATAATTACTATTTTTGCATTATTGTAAGGGGTAGGTTTAGGGTTGGGTTAGGTGTAGACGTTAATAAAACACAAGCTGTAACTCTGTGTCATGTACAAGACTTTAAATCAATCAATCAAAAGCCCCAGGAGGTTTGTACAGCCTATTTGGAGCTCCGTTTATACCTAACTCCAGAATTTGGCCATTTTTCTACAGCAAGGGTTTACAGTGTACAGTGTATTGTGTAACAGAGTAAAACGTAAGCACAGGCTCACTGTCATTTACTAGTATATGCTGCTTGAGTTCATTCTGAATAACAAATTCATTAAAGTACTAAATTTGCTTCTGTGAATATGAATTTAAACTAGTTTATTTTAGATTGTAGAGTACCAACTGCAACCAATTTATCCACTACCGCAGCCATCAACGAGCCCATCGGCAGAGTGCAATGCAATACGTGAGGCAATATGCTCCAACGCGTTCACATTTAAACTTTTTAAAGTCTGTGGTTAAAGCGCTACTTAGCGGTAAAAGGCAGTAAATACACATTTTTTATGTTGCCGCCACAGCAACGGCGGCTGTAGAATTATTATTCTGGATGAGTACCATCTGTAGGACATAGAGGACATGGG
>NW_015644821.1:0-2517 GCF_001515625.1 Sinocyclocheilus rhinocerous
TTATTTACTATATTAAAATATTCATTTACCTTGAGATGGCACAATGCAATTTTTATACAAGGATACATTTAATATTTATTAAATTATTAGTCATATATGTTTGACTTATAACATTTACATTTATATTTAGTCATTTAGCAGACGCTTTTATCCAAAGTGACTTACAAAGTAGAAGCAATCAGACCAACGAGAGAGCAACAATATACAAGTGCTGTGACAAGTCTCAGTTAGTCTAGCACAGTGCACATAGCAAGTTTTTTTATATATAAATAAATTAGACCAAACCGAATAGAATAGGTAAGTGCTAGTATTAATTGGTCAGGTGATGGCGAAAAAGAAATCTTTAGATGTTTTTTGAAAATGGCTAAAGACTCAACTGCTCGAATTGAGATAGGCAGGTCGTTCCACCATTTGGGGACAGTCCAGGAAAAGGTCCGTGAGAGTGATTTTGTGCCTCTTTGGGATGGCACCACGAGGCGTCGTTCACTTGCAGAACTCAAGCTTCTGGAGGGCGCGTAGGTCTGAACTAGTGAGTTTAGGTATATTGGTGCAGCGCCAGTGGTTGTCTTGTAGGCAAGCATCAGTACCTTGAATTTGATGCGAGCGGCTATTGGCAGCCAGTGCAAGCTGATGAAGAGAGGAGTGACGTGAGCTTTCTTCGGCTCGTTGAAAACTACTCTGGCTGCTGCATTCTGGATCAGTTGCAGATGCTTGATAGTACATGCAGGAAGGCCTGCCAAGAGAGCATTACAATAGTCCAGTCTGGAGAGAACAAGAGCTTGGACAAGGAGTTGTGCGGTCTGCTCTGTTAGGAAGGGTCTAATCTTCCTAATGTGATTGTAAATACACTATATACAAGTCATGCTTATATATATATTCTAACTATATTACAATATTAATTTACCTTGAGATGGTACAATTTGTTTGCCTGACAGAATTCTCAAACTGGAAAAGGCCACTGCATCACAGAATGACCTCAAACTGACTAATTACTCCACGTTAACATGCTAACAGCGTTTGGTCAGATGCTGATGAACCAGTAACCTTCGCCTAGCTAGCCGTCACTAACAGACTCACACTTTCACTGCAGTGTTCTCAACTTCAGGGCAGAGACGTGATTTAAAACAACCTGACAAAAGCGTGTCCCGCAGCAGCGAGCTGTTTACAGGTTTGGGAAAAGGTTGTGCGAGAAGCGTTGCGCGGGCCCCGACTGGGCCGCCAGGTCTTCAATGATAAAGAATATTGCACAATTGTGAAGTCATAAACGAGTCTTGCGGGCGGCATTTAGCGCCGAGAGCTGCATTTGAGGTCTTATTCAGTCTGGATGTAATTGCTTTTTACTCCCGGGAGTTTTGATGCTTCATCGCAACACACAATTTATAAAAGCTTTAAATACCACATTCAGAAGAAACCCACTTGACCCTGTAAAAAAAGACACATTTCATTGTCTTTACTCATCCTGAATGGCACATCTGGGTCTAAAAAAGAAAATCACAAAAATGTTTATTCATTTGCTTAGTTGAAATACAACATGTCCAAGAAAGTTTTTATTTATTCATCACTGAGATTTAGATATATTTACAAGCATTTACATAAATGTTTAAGAAAAAGTGTATTTCTGTTCGGTCCTTGGCACAATCCCATTTCTCACCATCACCTTTTTGTATCCGCTAGTCTCATTTTAATAGTCCTGAAGTGCAACACATGCCGTTTTAGAAGTACAAATATTCCATATATTCTCGAAATTAATAGGAGCTCATAAAAATGCCACATATAATATTTATAATATTGGGAAAAAACATGTTTTTAAATGGATTACAGCATGTCGCATGGCAGGATACTGACGAAACAGAACTATCCATTTTTTATTACTATTATTATTAAATTCTTTTGCAAAATTGCGTAATGTTAAACATTTAAAATCCCCCTGAAGTCACTCATTTTATCCCGTAAAACTCATGTTTGATAATCAAAAAGACATATTTCCGCAGGTCTTAAAAAATAATAATTTGTCCTTCCACAAATTAAGGCCTAAAAAGCTGAAAATCAGAGCAGAAAATCTTAAATGCATAAAGTCATGCCATTAAACGTTGAATATCTTCCTCTGTACTTTTGTTTCATTAAACAATACAGCTCTATAAACATCTTTAAATTAAGAAACATTCACTTGCGATGCAAAATGAACATATGAAATCTTGTCTTCTGAGAAACTGAACAAAATGAGTTCGTTTAAAACAAGAACAAATATCTGTCAATTGGGGAATGAAAACTTGTTTACCTTTGAACATGAATTTGACTTCTCTGAGCCCAATGGTAGAGATTTGCTCAAGTTTTAATCATAAACTCGCTTCATTTTTTTTTTTTATCAATTTCTCGTAAAACGTTATTTCACTTTTCTTCTTGTAATTGTATCTTGATTTAATAATCTTGTACTAATCATTTGCACTGGAAAACAAGACAAAAATACTGAACATCACTGATGAATTTGCACGTGTGTCTTTAAGCATATTAAAGGGG
>NW_015644822.1:0-941 GCF_001515625.1 Sinocyclocheilus rhinocerous
ATAATGGGATATATAAAAACAAACTTGACGGGAAAATTAATAAATTAATAAAAGTAATAAATTAATGAAGTAAACAATGATTTTAAACTCTATTTTCATGTCAATATACACATTTACATTAAATATTCCACTCTCATTAATGGAGATAAGCACCGAAATCACATAAAGTCATATACGCAGAAGTTAAACCAAAATGATATGAATGAACACACATTTGTAGTGGATGCGCTTGATCACTTTTCCTGTGGCATGTTATGTTTTAATGACAGCGAAGAGTGCTATAGGTGCACAATAATTTATCTTTAAAGTAAACTGCAAGTGGATACGCTTGATCACTTTTCCTGTGGCATGTTATGTTTTAATGACAGCGAAGAGTGCTATAGGTGCACAATAATTAATATTTAAACTAAACTGCAGATCTCATGTTACGAGAAAATATTTTTGTAGCGAGACTAATCATCAATGCTGCGCACTTACTTCGATATTATGGCGGACACTGCTAGATTCGGTGGTTGGACGGTCCATTGTCCAGTTGAATCAATACAACCGCATGCAGCTGCACGGTGTTGTTGATGTCACGTTTCCATTTTAAAATACTTTTTTTATTTCGCGCCGAGTCAGACAATTTTATTTACACTGCAATAAATACAGGCCTATCTGTTTCCACTAAAAATAGCAAAAAGATGTTGAATTGTTTAAATAATTGAAATACTATTTGGCCAGTGTAAAAGAATAAAATCAACTCTATTCTAAAATATTTATCTGATAACTATTTTAAACAGTTTTACTTTTATGGATATTTAGATATACTTAATCTGAAACAACAAAGATATTAGATGATTTTTAGCAATAAAAATGTATGTATGGCACAAATGACATTTATAAGCCGTATCTCATATTTCCTTAAAGGGGTCATATGATGCGATTTCATTTTTTCCTTT
>NW_015644823.1:0-654 GCF_001515625.1 Sinocyclocheilus rhinocerous
TTGAACAACAAATAGGTTGGTGTTTGTTCTTAATTCTATAATAAGATTATAATACGTAAAGCTGCAAAACTTTTTTGTTTAAAAATGATCCAAAATAAATTTTTGAGCAAGTACATAACCAATCAGTGTTCAAAACTATCTCCTTTTGCCCGATTCACAACGGTAAGCTTGTAGTAATGTTTTATAATTTAAGTGTTTTGGGTCGTTCGCTTTGTGTCATTTCGTCACATCTGAATACGTGGGATTACTGTACTTGCAAAAGATTTGCATTTCAAAGAGAACGAGTTCTAAGAAATATTAAATTGCTTTTTGAGGTTAAAAGAACAATTTCTTTCGATGACATTCGAATGGTATGCCAATTAGAGATTAGACTTTACAGAAATTGAAATCTACAGATAATGCTAATATACACTAAATACATGTAGTCACGCAATGTTGATGTTGTTAACATTATCAGTTTGAGTTGGTAACATTAACAATTTGAGAACAAAGTATAACAATGATTTGCACGGTTTGACGTGATCTGAGATGACTGCAATCATTTTTTAATCACCATTGGTAGTGCGATTTATTGTAAAACTTTTTTTAAAGGGGTTATATGATGTTGCTAAAAACATTATTTGGTGTATTTGGTGTAATGAAATGTGTTTATGC
>NW_015644824.1:0-241 GCF_001515625.1 Sinocyclocheilus rhinocerous
ACCTTTCTATCAAAGTTATCTAACATTATCAAGCTGAAGTTGTTCTGACACAGTTTAACTCTGAGTTTTTGTTATATTTTATTACCATTTTCTAAACTATAGCGAATAAACTGTGATAATGTGAGAAATGTTGAAGGTGTCCGAATAAATTTTGGTTTGACTGTATCTATTTGATAAATGAAGTTAACCAACTAACATTATACATACTCTTTTGGTTTCTGTACCCAATATTTAAAAAAAT
>NW_015644824.1:408-501 GCF_001515625.1 Sinocyclocheilus rhinocerous
TGATTGGGAAAACACAGGTGCAAGGAATGACTAATTAAAGGGAATACCGCACACCTGGGGAGGGAAAACACAACACAAAGAGTCCAGGGGCGT
>NW_015644825.1:0-863 GCF_001515625.1 Sinocyclocheilus rhinocerous
CATAAGTATTCATTCAGTGTTTGTCATTTTCCCCACAATAGGCAAACCTCTGGAATGGACCCTGAGCTGTGACGAGTATAAGGAACACCTGGTGGATCACACCTCACTGATGCTCAATCTCTTTGGACACGTGGCTCAGACTAAGCAGGTTCTGGCCACCCAGTACAGCTTCAGACTGCGCACACCAGATCTTGTTATCGCTGTGAGTTTAAAGTTACAGTTCAACTGCTTAATCTTTTGATTGGTTGAAATCATTTAGTACTAAATTGTGTCTTATATTTGGTTCTTCTCAGCCTGTATGTGATGCTGTCTTGGGACAAGAAGTGCCAGTCAAAATCACTTTCCAGAATCCACTGCCTTGTGTCCTGAAGAACACTGTATTCCGCTTTGTGGGACTTGGACTGCAGCATGCCAGAGTTGTCAACTATGGGTAAAATGAATTTCATTAATTCTTTATTTAAATAATAAATTCATTTTGCATTATACTGAATTTGTTGCTAAACAGTGATTATGTAATCCAAAAAAAAAAAAAAAAAAAAAAATATAATAATCACAGTAGTATTAAATAAGCTTTCTTTCTTTCACAGTGACATTGCAGGGCATGCCACAGTGTGCCTGACGGAGAAGTTTATTCCCAAGTGTCACGGCCCACAGAAACTTCTGGCTTCATTCGATTGTCCTCAGCTCACTCAGGTGCATGGATTCACCAACATTGTTGTCAAACAGCACTGTTAAACCAATCAAATAACCAAAACAGATGAAACGTCATGGCTCCATTGAATAGAAAGCGCTCACACTGAATTGATTTGCAGTTAGACAACAGCTGTTAGTTTCTCTTAACCTACAAGCTGTAAACATTAAAC
>NW_015644826.1:0-801 GCF_001515625.1 Sinocyclocheilus rhinocerous
AACATTTTGTATTTTAAGGGGATTTTTCGGTACTAAATATTTACTCTAAATTATGCACCATGGTAACTGCAATGGCAATCACGTTCAATGGGGGGTGGGGGTGCTGGGGGGTTCAAGAGGGGCACCTCAGCCAATCAGGGCAGAGGTGCAGTGGCTCTAGCACGGCCCTGTAACCGACCGAACTACAAGCTTTCCAGTGATGTCTGTGAAAGGGATATTCACTCGACAAGTTCGCGTATCTGTGTGCATCACTTATCAGCTCGCGCACATCCGCTATAGGCGTGAATATTAAATGTTTAACATTATATTTATATTAATTACATACATGTACTTCATTGGCATCCTTAATTACTCTATTCTACTCTCTTGTTCTGTGGTCGGTGTTTCTTTTGTCTGGACACAGCACTGTTCACACGCTGTGTGATATCGGTTTTTGGTATGGAAGCATTTTAATGAGTATGAGTACAGGAGTGCAGTATCGGGCCCGATACCGATACCTGTATAGGAGCATCCCTAACATCTAAGATAAAGATACTTAATTGCAACATGTTTGAAAACACATTTAAAGCAATAGTTCTCCAGCTGGTGGAACGACCTACCTATCTCCATTCGAGCAGCCATTTAAAAAAAAAAAACACCTAAAGACACATCTTTTTCACCAGCACCTGACCAATTAATACTAGCACTTACCTATTCTATTCTATTCTATTCACTCTAATTTATAAAAAAAAACACCTTGCTATTGTTACGGGGCTGATGAGACAAGAGGCGTGCAGATCCATGTGCAAGCTTTTATTCACA
>NW_015644827.1:0-860 GCF_001515625.1 Sinocyclocheilus rhinocerous
GAAGCGCGCAGCTTCCTGGACCGGCAGCCTGCTCACACAAAAACTAATTACCACCTGCTCCGAGAAGCCCTCATTAAAGAATTCGCAGACCCTGAGTCAGAACAAGGACTAGTGGCTGCCCTGGAGACGAGACAAGGACATCATGAATCTCCTCAAGCCTACTACAGCCGACTCAGACGAGCGTACTTCGGAACTCGCAACGAACCGGAAATGGAAGATGATCTGAACTTCAAAACTCTCTTCCTGAGAAACCTCCATCCTGGAGTAAGCCACCATCTGGGCGTTCTCGCATGTCCGCGAACAATGAATGCTCAACAGTTGCGAGACTTGGCACAGAAAGCCTACGGCAAACAGAAGATGGCCTCAGAAAAGGGCGCCAAAACCCCAGCAGTTCTTGACTTCAACACTCAAAGTCAAAGTCTGGCTCTAGAGGGCACCCAACATCAAGACCATGCCAAGCCGCCACACAAAGAGTGGAACACACCCTCGTCCAACAGAGAACGAGACTCCCATGCTGGTACCCGACCTAAACAGAGGAACAACCGCTGGGATGGACCACGTGGACGACAACACTCACCTGGACGTCACTGGGAAAAACCTTGGGACCAATCCAGACCTCGTGAGACTCAATGGGACAGATCGTGGAAAATATTGGGACAAATCCAGACCTCGTGAGAATCAATGGGACAGATCATGGAATCAGCCAAACTCATTTGGAAACTCAAGAGGAAAAGGCTCATGGGAATCCAACGGAACCTCCAAGGGAAAACAACACACCCGGGAGCAACCAGTCCAAGGAATCAACGAAGGAACTTGCAAATATTCCAAGCTGACCAAGCTCAAACTGAATCCACACAAGA
>NW_015644828.1:0-299 GCF_001515625.1 Sinocyclocheilus rhinocerous
GTAGAGCATGTTTTATAGGCTTGTATCTTATATAATCAGTTTCTAGCAGCAAACACTCAGAATAAATTGAGATGATCTGCTGATGATCTGAATGTGTTGATCGTCTGAGACTCATCAATATTAACAGAGCTGCTGAAAACACTCTTTCTTTCATGTCAATAGTTCCTGTTTTCACCTCATTTATTATGCTGATGTCTTCAGATCTCCTGTAAATTGTCATTTAAAGCTCATCTCATTGGTGTCAACAGACTGAGGCTTGTTTGTTACAAACATGTGACTTTATACTTTCAAGTGTTTTT
>NW_015644828.1:504-1570 GCF_001515625.1 Sinocyclocheilus rhinocerous
AATAAATAAATACAAATCAGGCATATTTAGAACAAAAATAATTTGAGGACATATTCAAATACTATATTTAAAGATCATATATAGTGTAGCCCCAAAATATTAATTAATTGACATTTTAAATCTTTATATTTAAAACTATCCTTCTCACCACTAGGTTTTACTCAGTTGTTAGCAATAAGTTTTTAATCATTAAAAATAATAAAATATAGTATGATCCCATTTCTTTTACATGTTTTAATAAGTACAGGTCAGAATAACTATGTTGTTTTATATAAAAATATATCTGTTATGCTGAATGATGATGGAGCATTATTTCACCTGTATTTTGACATTTTGTTTTCACAAAAGTTTCTTGAGACATATAGACACTTACATTTAATGGATTTTCTGTGTAAAACCACTTTTGTGAATTTAGTTTGATGCAGATTCCAGACACAAAATTTGACATCTGGATCCAATAAGAGATATATTAAAAACTTATATATTTTTGATTTTGGCAGATCAGCGCCTCCCACTGCAATTACATCATCATCAGTGAAGCTCCTCCCACTGCAATTACATCATCATCAGTTAAGCTCCTCCCACTGCAATTACATCATCATCAGTGAAGCTCCTCCCACTGCAAGTACATCATCATCATTGAAGCTCCTCCCACTGCAATTACATCATCATCATCATCAGTAAAGCTCCTCCCACTGCAATTACATCATCATCATTATATCACAACTAGTGAAAGATAACTGCAGACATGGAGGAAATGGGTGAAAAGTCTATTAATGGTCCCATATTGTCAAAACTGAAATTTCCTTGCTTTTTTCATGATAACTGAGGACTAGGTGCTATGTAACTACCATATAAGTTTCAAAACAGTCAGTCCACTGTAAAATGCACACAGCCTGCATAAAGTAGCTGTGATTTTTCACAAACCATTTTGACTTCCGTAAAAAGTTGACGTCAGAACTATACAGTCACCGCCTTCAGTCACCACCCCGAGCACCGCCCACCGTCCCACTCTCCTTTTGCCAAACCCCCAGACAACATCGCGTCCATGCCATTGCTGAGCAAC
>NW_015644828.1:1610-1688 GCF_001515625.1 Sinocyclocheilus rhinocerous
CAACAACAACACCAACAACATGTGAAAAGGTTCACTTTAACCACGAAACCAGATCGCCGACCTGTAACGTTACACTCT
>NW_015644829.1:0-1147 GCF_001515625.1 Sinocyclocheilus rhinocerous
CCAAGTAAATTACCTCTTATAACATTTGTATTAATATTTATTAATCATTTATTTATTAAATATTAACTTATTAAATATTAACTATTTATATAAATACTAAATCATTCTAACACTGTGTTTTGGCAATTTAGTTGAATAACTGGTAAAAGACAAAGCAGAATCCAAGTAAAAGAGAATTATCTGAAAGTTACTTTGAATTATAACAAGTGTTACATTTAAACCTAAATTCTGTGCCAATTCTGGGGGGTCTAATTACCCCAAGGGTCTAATTTTATCATTTCACTTCAAAATAAAATATTGCTTACTCCACAAATCTGAAAATATTAATGTGTTCACAGATCCCTACTTATCAAATTGTGTCATAGACAACGTCAACGTTTCGACTTAATCTGAATAAATCTCATAAATGTTGATAATCAGATGAAATGACAAAAATGCTGTCTATAATCAAGAAAATAAGGGTGAGAGTGGAGGGACATCTTGCCCCGTCTTACCCTACATATATTATGAACATAAGCTTGTACATATGTACTTGTCAGTCAGCCATAATCACAAAATGATCTCAAAAAATGATCATACCTCTCTTTCTTTTGAACGCTGGGTCTGCTGGAAGTGTAGCGTCATCTTCACATGCAGTGTGCTGCGGTGACGATACTTTAGTGGACTCTGAAAACAAAAATGAAGCCGGTCTGATCGTTGACAAATCTCTGCATAAAGCTGACAAACTATGAATCATTCAGGTTTGTTTTAGGGTTGTTGTTTTTAATTATTATAGCTTTTCAACTCATGGAGGATAAAGCATGTCGGTTTAAAAATACTGTATAGTCCAAATAAACCATGTACACTATTTTTAGGCTTTAATCTCATAAATAAAGGCTAAATATAAGTTATTTTGTGACAAACATTAGGCTGTGCCTCAATATAAATATGTTTTGTGACAAACATTAATATATACACATATGTACCAGACATGTTCACAAATCTTTATTCTATTTTTAGCAATAGTTTTTTCAACTAGTTACTGTAATTATCAGCATATGAGGCTAAATCGAGCGCATAAGCTGAACGTATGCAGTGGAAGCAAACAGAAAACAGATTTGGCAACAAAACGTCTAGGTTACTTGTGTAACCCTCGTTCCCTGAAGGA
>NW_015644830.1:0-555 GCF_001515625.1 Sinocyclocheilus rhinocerous
GAACTTGCATTAATTTTACATGGCTTTCTAAACATGCGGCTCTTTCGTGCAAAAGGCGCGAGTGCACCGGTAATAGATCCTTTAGAAAATGCGCGAAATATGTGTTGTGTGAACGGCTTGGTTTCAGTTTTGACGTAAACAAGATCTTTTCCGCATTGATGTTCTCTTTTCCCGCAATATTTGTAATTAACAACGCAGCAGTGCAGCATCTAGTGGCTTCAACTGGACAGGCTAACAAAAACATTAAAGTGCAACAACACTTACATCGTCATTGCATCTCGTGATAAGGCTGCCTCCTTAACGCACACCTAAAATTCGAATGCAACGTTTTTGCATTCGAATGTGGATTTTTATTTTAAATTCGACGAATATTCGAAATTCGAATTTTTTTTGACAGCCCTAGAACTTATCCTTTTATAATGGCTATTATTGTTCATTAAAACTGACATTTAACAAAAAGAGGCAGAGTTGTACGGTGTCCGATGACATTTAAGCAGAGTTGTACGGTGTCCGAGAAGTGCTAAACAAATCACAATTCTGAAAACAAAATAACAA
>NW_015644831.1:0-520 GCF_001515625.1 Sinocyclocheilus rhinocerous
TCTGTATGTAACTTAAATTTCAGCCTGTTTCCAACACAAATCAATCATATGGCTTTATTTTTTTTTAATTAGTTCTACAAACTACATTTTTAACTTTGTTATAGTATTTTTCATCAGTTTTGTCAGCAAGGTTACAACAGACTGCGTATCCAAAAGTGTTGTGTGAACAAATTTCCATGAAAAAATAACAACAGAAGGGTCTGGAATGACACGAAAGTGGTTAAATAATGACAAAATTTTTATTTTCCAAAAGTTTGGGGTCAATCAGATTTTTTAAAAATCATCAAGGATGCATTCAATTGATTAAAAGTGACAATAAAGAACTGAATAAACAGAAAATGCTGTTCTTTTGAACTATTTATCAAAGAATCCTGAAAACACACAACTGTTTTTGACATTAATAGTAACAATATAAAGTTTCTTGAGCACCAAATCAGCATATTGGAAAGATCTCTGAAGGACTGTGATTGTTGTGAGCTTTGCCATCACAGGAATAAATTACATTTTAAAATATATGAAA
>NW_015644832.1:0-1952 GCF_001515625.1 Sinocyclocheilus rhinocerous
CAATATGCATGTATAATCTAAATAGTTTGATTTTCTAATAACTATGTCCTAAAGGCATGCAGCATTATTTTTTTCCTCTGCCCGTTGTAAATTTAGGCCTACGACCTAAAATATATCACAATCAAATGAACAAATAAAACTCCAAAGTTTAGTTCTGTTAAATACACGTGGCAATAATGTGCATATTATTGCAGTGAAAATATCATTGACTCATATTAATTCATCTTCTAACGTTAAATAAAATTGTTTCAGTAAATTGTTGCCATGTTGTACTAAATTAATTCGTTTTAATTAAAATGAGGTAAACTACAATGTCACCACAACTCATTTTAATTAAAGAATTAACGAAATACAACGTGGCCACAGTTAAATAAAACAGGGAACGAATTAAGTCAAATGAACAATCCTCTTAACGTTAACTAATTATAACGAAATAATGAATTCATGAAATGAGAAACGAATACGTGATCACTATAAATATATTTTTGTCCACATATCATGTTTTACACTCCATACAACACTGCCGCGAGGATGCACTGACAACCCGTTTAATATTTCTCTAGTTTACCCTAATTTAACAAACATTTTCATCAATACAAGCTGGACATAAGTTTGCTCTTACCTCAATCAAGAAGTCTTAATTCAAAATGGAGGCTTCGTCAGCCGTGGCGCGGCACCTGTTCTGACGCGATGGGGTTTCCTTGCAGGGGCTACTGATAAATGTCCGTTGAAAATGTAAGGCCTAAAATATATCACAATCAAATGGACACAAATAAAGGTTTAACGTTTAAGATGGGTTAAACAATTCTCTCGATTTATTTAGAAATGAGGTAACGTTAACAAATTACATCATGGCCACAATTGAATAAAACAAGGGAACGAATTAATAGCCCAAGCCCAGCGAAATAATTATTAATCATGGACACGATTTCACTATCATGAGGGAACTAATTCATGGCCACTAGAAATATATTGTTGTCCACATATCACGTGCAGGGTTCTATAAAAACAGTGGCAAGAGGATTACACTGACAACCCTGTATTTATCTAGTTTAACGTTACACCTTAAAATACGTGATCACTATAAATATATTTTTGTCCATGTTTTACACTCCGTACAACACTGCCGCGAGGATTACACTGACAACCTGTGTAATATTACTCTTTACCCTAATGTATCAAACATTTTTCATAAATACAAGCTGGACTAATGTATCAAACATTTTCCATAAATACAAGCTGGACATAAGTTTGCTCTTACCTCTGGAACTCTTGACTCAAAAATTGAAGCTTTTCGTCAGTCTTCAAGCATGGCGACCTGTTCTGCGAGGAAGGCTCGGTGGGCGGGGTTTCCTTGCATTGTCACTCATACAACTAAGAAATCTTTGTTGCGTGAACTACTCTGATTAAATGGATTAGTTGGGCACTGGTAAACTTAATATTTTAAGTGTACCCAACATTTTAGTTGAACTGACTTAGGAAAATGAGTTGGGGAAGCTAAAGTCTCAAATCCTTTTTTACAGTGCACTGCAGTTGCAAGCAAGACAAATGTGAGACAGAAAGATGTTCTTGTATATCTCAAGACTGCGTTGAACTGATTTATGTGGTGACCGGACGTGCCACTTCCCAGGAACAGGTTCTGCACAGGATTTCTAAATTGCCTAAAATAACCAGGTGTTGGTTGTTTGCGCTGCGCAGAATGATCGTTGTATGACATCAATGTGCATGTCCCAGAGAAGTGGCACGTCTGGTCACCTTAATGTCTGCCAATATTGTGCAAATGTTTCCCAGAAAACAGAGGAAAGAGATACATGGGATGAAGCTCTGATGAGAGTGATAGGGATGATACTGATGAGTAAAGATGAGCTGTGTCATATTTTAGGCTGATTTCAAGCTGCAATGAATCTATTGTTGAGTTGTCCATTTTTGGCATTATTGAAAATTAAAGGGGG
>NW_015644832.1:2727-3557 GCF_001515625.1 Sinocyclocheilus rhinocerous
ACTGATTTGGTTTATTATAGGTGATTAAAAATGAGGAGTGGGTGGATTTTTATCATTGTAGGGTGGTTGTGGATTAAAGGATTAAAAACGAAGAGTTTTGGAAGCAAATAGCTATTCGGTGGAATGGCCCTTAACCATTAGGGAACCTTGTGTGATTTTCTCTGAAATTTTTGACTTCTCTCATTTTTCTCTACCAATCCTCACTCATGAAGACTGTTGGTTTTGATCAAATACCACGCGAGTCTATAATTTATTTATCATTTATTTGTGCAGATCGGCTATTTCAAAAGAAAACAAGTCCGCTCACCTTATACTGTAGACGCACGAAGTCATTTCCCCATGTTATTTTCCTCCTCTCGTCGCTTCACACTCCAGTCCAGCGGGTGGCGCTAAAACACATACGCTTGTTTGCCAAACACCATTAAACCTCAGAGGAAGAAGATTAGTTTCACCGCGCTCTCTGTTGTTTTGTTGTGATGCTGCTTAATACAAACGGTTAGAAATGTTGTTTCTGTAAATAGAGAAATACAGTTTTTGAATCAGGTCAATAATACCCGTAATATTCCTGTCCTCACAGTCGTGACTAAGTTTTGAAGCAAGCAGGTGTAGGATCTCTGTCTTCGAATGGACCCACTTACACTATTGAGTCACACATGAAACAATCACATTCCATTGAGACAAACTGAGGAGCCCCTATGCAGCCAGCTGCGGTCATAAAACTCATGCAGGGTCAGTGAAGTGTTGAAGCAGTTCCTGTACTATCTAGCTTATCGTCTCAAGAGACTCAAATAAAAACAGTGCTTAAACCCTAACTCAAACTAGGATACAAA
>NW_015644832.1:3686-5160 GCF_001515625.1 Sinocyclocheilus rhinocerous
TCTCAGTAGAGCATTATTTGCTTGTTCGTTACATTTCACTGTAAATCAGTAAGAGTTTTGCAGCAGGCTTTGCAAACGTACTTTTACTGTAAGATATATGTGACCCTGGAGCACAAAAGCAGTCATAAGTAGCACAGGTATATTTGTAGCAATAGCCAAAAATCATTAGGATATTAAGTGAAGATATTGTTCCATGAATATATTTTGTAAATTTTATACCATAAATATATCAAAACGTATTTTTTGATTAGTAATATGCAGTGCTAAGAACTTCATTTGGACAACTTTAAAGGTGATTCCAGGTCTACTCCAAATAGTTGTATCTCGGCCAAATATTGTCTTATCCTAACAAACCATACATCAATGGAAAGCTTATTTATTCAGCTTTCAGATTATGCATACATCTCACAACACATACAACTCACAGCGCATTGTCACAACATAGAAGTAAACTTGTTTATTCTAATCAGCGCATTGTCACAACATATAAGTAAACTTGTTTATTCTAATGTCTGATCTGTAATCAGTGATTTCTGATGTGTAATTATTCAAGTTCAGTCAGATTTTATTGGTCTCAAAAGTTTTTTTTTTTTGTGTGTGTGTGTGTGGAAATCAAGCCAGTGACCAAACTAAACATTGTTTCACCTAATAGCATGAATATAATGTTATTTAAATAGTTAAATTTAGGGCTGCAACAAACAATTCTTTTGGTAATCGATTAGTTGGCCGATTCTTTTTTCGGTTAATCGATTAATCGGATTTAAAAAAAAAAAAAAGCCCAATTTAATTTTTTTTGACAAAAACACACTCTTCCACATTCTGCCCAATGTCCTTCAAACAAACATACCAACTTAATGCTATGAAAACATACACTGCTTAACAATTTATTAGACCACCTGCCATAATAAAGAGAAAACACAAATATTTTAGGAATCTGTCAAAAAACTGTTAAAATCTAAAAATGTTATTGTCATTTATTGGGCAAATAACAAGCTGAAAGAAATAAATAGTATTTATTCACATAATAACAAAAATGGCCCCCTATACCTTTCATAACAGCTTGCATTCTTGCTGGCATTGTTTAGGTATTTTTTGACTAATTGGGCATCTGGGAAGGAAACACTATAAAGCACTTGACTAGGCTACTTTTTCCGCCTTTCTTTCAAAGACGACAGCAAAAATTATAGCATTAGAAATAGCCTACTACTGTTACTAAAGAGCTTACACAAATTGGAGGACTAACCAATACAGAAAGCTGAAACATGATTTTGGTAATCACCAATACTGTTAGTTTAGAGCAGCAGTGACACAAACCTTATATAATTTGTTTTAATAAATTTGTTAAGCACTGTATATTGAATATAGTTTAAATCTACATTAAAAATGAAAACGATAATAAAGATAATAAAGGCGAATAAAATTACAAACTCAGGTGAAAGTAATGTTCTGCAGGAACACACATTCACTTTGATCA
>NW_015644833.1:0-882 GCF_001515625.1 Sinocyclocheilus rhinocerous
TTTTAGATGCACGCACACGATTAAACACCACTAGAAATGAGGAAAGCTCTTGTGCACTCCACACTATGGATTTATACCAACAACTGATGATTCTTATGACGCACTTTACAGCGCATTCTAGCATACTCCGTAATTCCTCAAGGGGGCAGTAACAGTCCACATTGAATAGTACAACACATACCAATATAGCTCTATTACCTAAGAGTGTCTGAATACAGAGACCTTTGCAACAGCCGCCCCCAAATTTGCACAGTCAAATTTGCTTACTCAGAAGGGCTCGAAACTGTGCCCATGTCTGGGAGTGCTGGTAGCTTAATGAGGCGTGCTGCAGGTCTGACATATGTTTTGTCCTTAATGCTAACTTCAGCAGTTCTGATTCGTACATCAGCACCAGGGAAAACATTAGTAATCCTGCCTACTGGCCAGAGAGCTCTAGGTAACTGTGGGTCCACAATCATGACGATCATGTCTGGCTGCACTGGATCCTTTTCCCTCTGCCATTTACCACGGGTTTGTAGGTTGGGCAGGTAGTACTTTGTGAAGTGCGTCCAGAACTGATCAGCAAGCACTTGAGAGTGCCTCCACCTACGGCGGCTTAAGAGCTCAGTTTCATGATAAAATGTTTGTGGGAGTGATGGGTCTAGCCGCCCCATGAGAAGAAGGTTTGGAGTCACCGGGATGGGGTCGGCAATGTCTGTGGACACGTAACCCATAGGTTTCGAATTCAGTATTCCTTCTATTTCAATTAGAACGGTGTTCAAGACTTCCTCTGTCATGCTTTGCCTTTGTAAAGTGGCATACAGGGCAGACTTGATAAATCTAATCTCACGTTCCCACACTCCTCCAAAATGGGGACTACTGGGAGGATTGAATCTGAATTGG
>NW_015644834.1:0-1001 GCF_001515625.1 Sinocyclocheilus rhinocerous
ACACTTCATCACAATTAATATCCAAATCATAGTGAGATTTATCATCATCATTAATAGCTGGGATAAAACACTGTATTTTATCAATAAATTTATCACAACTATTAGCGTTGAATTTAGAAGAGTAAAGGTTACTATAAAATTTTGTAACAAATTTAGAAATCTGAATAGGATCTTTACAAATTACTCCATCAATATTAGGGGCAGTAAGAGCTTTTTTCTTTCCATTTCTTTTTTCAAGCGCAAAGAAATAGCTAGAATTTTTTTCACCTTCTTCTAGCCACTTGGCTCTTGATCTTATAAACGCCTCCTTGGCTAATTCTAAATTCATAATAAGTTCATTAATTAGCAAATTTATACTATTCAGCTCCAGTTTTTCTTCTTCTGAGATGTTCTCTTCTAATAATAACTCATTTAAACGACAAATCAGATTAGATTCTAACTGATGTCTATTGGCTTTTAATTCCTTACATCTTGTAATAGCAATTAGTCTAATTTTGTATTTGAAATATTCCCATTTTTCTTTGTAACCATTATATACATCAGTAAATAATTATTTTGCAAGGTTTATAATACTATCATTGAATTTGCTGTCCTTTAATAAAGTATTATTAAATTTCCAGTAACCCCGCAATTTAGAATTAGGCTGCAGACTGCCAAGTTTTAATACAATTTGTTTATGATCTGATAGGGGAGCAAAATCATGAGAAATGTCTTTAGTAAGATGAAGAATTGAAGAGGAGATTAAAAATAAATCTATTCTAGAACGAAGAGATACATTTTTATTGGACCAAGTATAATCCTGGGAATCTGGGTTATAAAATCGCCATACATCAGTCAAAGAAAGATCAGAACACAGAGAGAGAATTAAGTCATTTCTTAGTGCAACATTGCTAGGCCTGGGGGGATATCTATCTAAAGCATCATCCATGCACTCATTAAAGTCACCACCTAAAATGACATAAGAACCTTTATATTCAGTAAGTAGTTCTTTGACTTTAGCA
>NW_015644835.1:0-5397 GCF_001515625.1 Sinocyclocheilus rhinocerous
GAGGGGAAAATCTATACATTTTGATCAGTTTCAAGTTCAACACATAAATTCTTTAGTTTTGAGGTTCAAAACATTGTCTTGTACATCTAAAACAGGCTTGCTGTGCTTCATTTGCATTCAGGTTAGGCCTGAAAGTAATGATAGTGTATCACAAAAATGTTTGAAATCATGCAAAAAATTTACATTACTGTAGTTGGAAAAACATAGTTTATACATTTAAAAATAGTCATAAAACTATGTACGTTTTTTTTTTTTTTTAGTATTCATTACATCTAGATGCTTGTGCATTTCCCCCTCTTATTCTGGTGGCTGTGCTTTTGCCATGTTATAAGACTGAAAACAAACAGATCACAGATAACAAGATCTCAATTTGACAGGATGCTGGCCTCCTTTGCACATGAGGATAGATATGAGGATGGTATGGAACAAATTATTTCTGCCCTCTGAAAGCACAAAGCAACATCACTGTGATTTTATATCATCATGCACAGAGAATTATAATGGAGATTATTTACTGTACCTTGAGTAATGTGTCTAATAGACAAGGTGATCCTGAGGGGTGTATAAAATGATGGGATGTAAACGTTTTTCCATCTGGATACTTAGAGTAGGCTGCCTGAGCCTACAACACACAATAGGGTTGTTAGCAATCAAATGCAATCAGTATCAACAAAATCCATCTTTGAATTGCATGGGTGGCACAGAAGCTGCATCAGAAGTGGTATTTATGCAGTTGATGAGAACCATTGACTTTCATAGTATTTTTTTTCCCTACTATGGATGTCAATGGTGCTCATCAACTGTTCAGATCCCAACATTTTTCAAAATATCTTCTTTTGTGTTCAACAGAAGAAAGAAACTCATACAGGTTTGGAACAAGTGGGGGTCCATAGTAGGAAAAAAAAATACTATGGAAGTCAATGGTTCTCATCAACTGTTTAGATAGATCCCAACATTTTTCAAAATATCTTCTTTTGTGTTCAACAGAAGAAAGAAACTCATACAGGTTTGGAACAAGGGGGGGTGAACAAATGGTGACAGAATTTTCATTCTGAAAGTGAACTACTCCTTTAAATGCAGCTCATTGGTAGCATAATTGCATTTACAATACAGTAAAATTACAATTGCAATTGCATCAATAATGTTATGAGGTTAAAGTTTTAATTATAGAAATTTTAATGTAGAAATATGACATGTCAGTAGCTGTCCCAAATTACATTGTACGCTCTTAAATTATGTACTGTGTGTCTAGTGTATGGCATTTAGACAACTTGCTTGTCATCAATTACATAATTAAAGGTGCAATGACTGAGTACATGAAGTGTCCAAAATTCTGTGTTGGAATTTTTAAGTGTGAACACAATATTTATATTACAAAATGGCATAGTGCATAAGCATATGAATTGGGATGCACCTACAGAATCATTCATTCATTCAATACACATTAAGCTGCCTATTGCGTCATCAGTGCTTTTCTTGGCCGTGCTTCTCAGCCGGGTGCTTTAAAGGTAGCAGGGCTTCATATAGTGGATAATGGTTAAATCTGTCAGCAATAAGCAATATGCAAAACTAAGGGTTCAGCATAAGGTTCAGCAAGACTTGAAAGTTTATTACAATAAAGGGTCTGGCCCATAATTGTAAAAAAAAATGTATTCCCTGAACATAAGCATGTTTAAAGACAAATGACCATAAAGTGAAATATAACTTATGCTCACCCTTAATCTTGATAGAGATAGATATAGCACAATGGAAGTAAGGGTGGGGATTGCAGAGCCTTTGACCTCAGAAACTTGTTTTGAGACTTGATTGGCCTTTTCATGAAAAAAGAACAAATAAGAACAAATACAAATAATATTCAGACAAAAAGTTACTTTTTTGTTTAAAAAAATTACCTGCAGTCTGGGGCTCAGGGGATTTCATCCTCTCATCCTCTTTAAGTTGTTGACTGATGAATAGAAAGTGATAGACAGTATGATTTTTTTGTAAACAAACTTCATATTTAAAAAAAATAAACAATGTAATTTGATGTTAGATTAGATCAAATGCCAACCATGGATATCAAAATCACATTTCCCCCCCAGTTTAATGTTAGTTTTTTAGCATAGATAAATATTTATTTTAATTTCTTAAGCATACAAAATTGATCAATTAATAAAAGAATATGAAAAGTGTGCTCACCAGTCTAGCCATAAATACTCTCTGTTGCCTTGTGAATGGTTGTGACCTATAATAATATGGGAAAAACAATTACATCTTTACTTTAAACATGTAAGGGACAATTTTTAATATCACTCTTGAGTGTCAGTGTAACAAAAGACAAATGCAAAAATCTTTATGGTCAGATGAAATCTTTATGGCCAGATGGTAGTTTTTAAAAATGTGAACTATAATTATGAAGACTTGCTTCTTAATTAGCACAGACAGCCAGTTTGTGGGAAGTGTTTTCCTTGCAGAACTCTACAAATGTAGTCCTTCTTACCTATGATTGGACTAAAAACAGATTGATATGTGATGCCAAGAGCTTTGAGATTCCCTCCAGTGGTCCAAGGTTGCTTGGGTAGGGAGAGTAACTTGGTGAAAGGCAGCAGTTCAACACCTACAGACACAGATATAAAGTTCACTTAAGGAAATATTACTTTTATACCAATTTTGGCCACCTGAAATACTAAAACAATACCTTTAAATAGCTTATAGTGAATGTTGTAGATTTGATTAGAATGGTGAATCTAGTCCTCCAAGTCCAGTCCTTGAAGGATCAGTTCACGAAGTTGGTGGTAAAGGTCTGTAATTTCATAAACATCATCTAAGTAAAAGGATTCAGTTCAACACCTACAGACACAGATATAAAGTTCACTTAAGGAAAATATTACTTTTAAACCAATTTTGGCGATCTGAAATACTAAAACAATTGAAACAATACCTTTAGCTTATAGTGAATGTTGTAGATTAGATTAGAATGGTGAATCTAGTCCTCCAAATCCAGTCCTTGAAGGATCAGTTCACGAAGTTGGAGGTAAAGGTCTGTAATTTCATAAACATCATCTGACATGACAAGGTTATGCTCAGCCATGAGTTCTACACACAGTTGAAAGACATCCTCATCACAAGGGTAGTCTTTAAATAAACACTCCTCTTGGCAAATGCTCAGTTTTGATTGTTCAATTGGATGCAAGAAATTCTGCACTCCATATAAGCTGGGAACAGCAAACATTATTGAAGGTCGACCACTGGGAGCACGTGGGTTGTGAGTTGGCCGTATCCTGTGGCAATTCCAGGCACTGACTATTTCATCAAGCTCTTCCTTCATGAAAAAAAGAAATGGAACATATATTCTACATTGTCTTGCCAAATGAATTAATAAAACTGCACATTGTAGGCTATGTAAATAAATAATATTAAGTTATAATCAAACTCCAATACTCTCTTTAAGGATAAAATTAAATCTGATAGTGAACTAAATTTGTTACCTGTATAAAATGTTGGAAGCAAAACTGGATGAGAGATTTGTCAATGAAAGTATCAACAAAGTGTCCATCTTCTTTTAGCTGTTCAAAATGATCCATCCAAAATTGTATGCACTGGCTTCTCAAAGTGGACCACCATCGTTCAATTCTCTGGTTCCTAGTGCTTGGACCAAGAGTGACACATTCTGCACTCGCATTGTCTCTGAAGAATGTCTGCATATCTGCTAAATGCGTATTTTCAGTTCCATGGTCAATGCGAATTCTTTGTGGAAATCCGTTATTCTCAGCAACAGCTTGTAGGAAATAACCTGCAATTACTCGTGGGTCGTTGTTCGTTTTGTATGCTTCAAGCCAGATCATTTTTCTGGAGAAACCATCAATGCATCCGTTTATGCATATTCCGTAAGGTTTTAACTTATCATATCCGTCAATATGCCAAACATAGTTTGGCCCGCGACTGTTATACATGCGTCGCCGTAGACGACCGCGAGCACGCAGATCAACTCCTTGTCCATCTAACAGTCGCATCAACTGACGGACAGTTTCTCTGTCTGTAATAATGCCGGACAGCCAACATTTAGTTTCTCGCAATTCTGACTTTTTTTCTCAGAATTGCTACTTTATTTCTCAGAATTGTGAGAAAAAAGTCAGAATTGTGAGATAAAAAGTCGCAATAATATATATATATTTTTTTTTTATTCAGTGGCGGAAACGGGCTTCCATAGGATTAATGGCTGAAGGGGGTCATTTTAAAACTATTTAGCGCTGCTGTTGAACAGTGAGTATGCCGTTTCCATCACTCCAATGCACTTCTCCATTTCAATCCGTTACGGTGGCATATTTGTATGTATTTTTTTATTTAAATAAAGTCCCTTGAACCTAATCATTTATCATAGGTAACGTTACACATTCTGTTAGGAGCTATAACTACGATTAAACGGTCATAAACGCGATTGTACGGAAGCCCTGAACTTAGATTATTTTGATTTGTTTCGGTAAAAAATAATACATGATCGATATAAATTTTAGATATTTTGGTATACAGAGTTAACATTCCACATTTCTATTAACATAATTTTTGCAGAGTTATTAACATTCTACTTTCTGGTTAGAGCCAATAAATGTGTATTAAAACAATAGTTTTTTCACTCTTGAGCAAGTCCTTAGTTTTTATATGGCCTAGTGCTGATTTTTTAATGATATTCAGCTCCAACTAATAGCTCAGAATTAATATGTATGATATATAAATGTTTGACTTTAACACATTGGAATCACAGCTGATAAGAATCAGAATTGATAAAGATAATCGAAATTTGAATTAAAATAATAATAATAAACGATAACCACCCCTACAGCCTAGTTAAGTCAAAATGATTAAATTCTTTAAACCTGAAATGCAAATAAAAATTGTAAAATTAAAAAGAAAAAAATCAGATAACAGTTTAAATGTGAAATGTACTCATGTGTCTTTTTTTAATAGGTGCAATGAAATGGAGCTGTAAAGTCTGCAAGATTGTCCATGCTCCTTTAAAACGTGGACTGCACTTCGCACACATCTGTCAAGGTACCATACACAAGATGAAGATAGGAAGCCAGAAGTAATCCTCTCTCTTAAGTGTGTGCTTTGCTCTAGTATATTTACCAATGAAAAATAATATTTTCAACATCTTGGAAATCATTTGAAGAGTCACGAAACCATAGAGTGTGTGTTTATTGGATGTGCATTTAAGACAAATATATATGGGACATTTTTTACACACAAAAGCGGAAAGCACAACCCCCATTCACATGAGGACTTTAAGCCAGATATAATTGGGAAACATTACACTTTACAAAATGATACTGATTTGATCGTGAGTGATAATAATTGTGAAGACAGTGGACCAAATCTGTCACGGTTCATGGGTTCACTGACTCATTTTCGCTCTGTGTG
>NW_015644836.1:0-1260 GCF_001515625.1 Sinocyclocheilus rhinocerous
ATATAAGCTTTTTGTTTGTTAGACAAAATTCCAGCATCAACCAGCAAAGGTAGTATTCTTGAAAGCAGGGCACTTCATAAAGACTTTGTATACAGATGGCAATAGTGAGATGTCCCTCCATGTTGAGGGGTCTTCTGGTACATTGTCTTTCTTCGGTATTCTATGAATGAGTGCTCCCTTCCATGAATTAGGGACTTTACCATTAATCAAACAGGTGTTAAATATGCTTTTCAATATGTAGCAGGATGTTTGCCTAGTGGCTTTCAGATTCTCGTAAGTAACACCATCTGAACCGCTGGCTTTGTTATTGGGCAGATTTACAATTACTTTCAACCGCTGGCTTTGTTATTGGGCATAACTTTATTGGGAATAAACCCAGATTGGGTGATCATCTTTAAGCGAAGACACAACATTCAAACAAGACATGAGGACATATAACAGTATGCACAGTCTGTGAGCAAGGAGCAAAGTTTAATTAGTTCTTGTTTACAGCAACATTACAGTAGTTGCCCTTATAATATTACATCATAAGATACACTAACATTTTGTGTATAAAGAAACGTCCTGTGTGTAAAGAAAAAAATACCTCTCAAATGTGTGGAGGAGGAGAACTTAAATATTATAACTGTTCATAAACATAAAAGTTAATACAGAACATTTTTCGGTATTATGAAAGCACATTAAATCCTAAAAAACAGATGTTCAACAGCAGAAGAATGTTTCTCTTGCATATAAACAAAACAAAGTAAAAAAAAACACTTACTCTTGCATACAAAACAAAGTAAAAAAAAACACTTATTGAGTATTTTGTAGCTGTTTCTTTTTTAGTGTTAAGCCGTGATTCCTGACGAAATCTCTTATGTTTTGGACAGAGCGACTAGCCAAAGCAGGATGCTCAGCATTCTTGCACTGTTGGCATTCCATTTTAGTGGCGAGTTTACACCTTGCGATGTGGTTCCGGAAATGTCTCATTACTGCAGCAATTTCTGTTGGAGACCATATTCGTTTTTGTTTCCTTCTTGCATCATCCCTTTCAGGAGAATTTTCGCGAATCACTACAAAAGAGGAAAACAGGTTCCTGAACCCTGGGGTGAACACCATGATGGCCAGATCTCTCTCTTCTCCCAACCAGCCACACTCTTATCAACCCTTGTCTTTAGTCGAGCCTTCTTGTACAGATTACTAATCCTTTGAGTAAAAGATGATGGGCTGCTGTTTTTGTTAAAGGGGTCATCGGATGCTACATGCACTTTTACAAGT
>NW_015644837.1:0-2063 GCF_001515625.1 Sinocyclocheilus rhinocerous
GCACAATATTTTTATGGAAACCGTGATATATTTTATTTTTCAGGACTTTTTTTGATGAATAGAAAGTAAAAAAAAAATAAAAGCATTTATTTGCAATAGAAATCGTTTGTAACATGTAAATGTATTTACTGTCACTTTCAATCAACTTAATGCATCCATGTATTAATTAATTTTTAATTAAATCTTACTGACCCCAACCTTTTTAATGATATGGTATGTTAGGATATAATTTTTAACTTTACTTCATGCAGCAAAATTACGAAGATATTTTTAAAAACAAGCTTTTGACACCAAGGTTTCTCACTGAAAGCAATGTGTTACCTGCCTTTTAGCAATAAAGACTCTACAGGACGCTTCTGGTGCCCGTCTAGAGATGCACAGAGCAGACTGAACCAAACACACTGTGTGAATGTTCTGTAAACTCACATATATGTTCCAAAAAGTGACCAAATTCAGACATTAAACAGAGTTGCATGCGAGTTTAACCAACGACTGTTGGTGGTTGAATTGAGAAAATGTACTTGTATGTAGAAAATGATGGGAATATTCAGCTGTTATTTCCTGAGCATTAAGAATAAGGATAAACTGTATTTGTCCCCGAAAGGAAATTTGTCTTGTTTTGTCAAATTTAATTAATTAAACTGTGCAGATCTTGCAACATCGTATAAGACAAGAGAGAAGTCTTTCTGTCTACATATTGTGATCACATGGAGCTCTGGAGAGAAAAAAAGAATCCATAAAATTCAAATGGCAAATTTTACACTAGTCCAGTTTCTAACACAGTCACTGGCCAACTGACATATCAGTAATGCCAGCATCTCACTTGCCCTAAAAACTAGAGCACAAGATAGATTTCATAGAATAAATATTGTTAATCAAAGAGTGGCACATTTACCTTGCTTTACTTTCTCACCAAACCACACTTTATTTTCATTTGGCTCTTAGTGAGTGTTAATGTTTAGACTCATGTCTAGTACATCGATTAAAAGACCTATTAAAAACGTGATTGACCAGGTTGTTGTTTCAATTAATCTGGTAATGGGTTTATAAACATATCCACAAAGAGTCACGTAAGCACATGGGTTTTGCCTCGGGTACCAACAAAACAAATGCCACCTAGCATCTGAACTCCATATTTCAAGCTGACACAAGACTTCTTTTTCCCTGAAATCAAAGGGGATCTATAACCGGCTTTACAAGCCTGCGCCAGCTCCAGAGCATCAGAGGAACAGCGTGTTTGTTATAAATGGGACTGTAAATCATTCTCCTGCTCGGTTTGATGGCTCCGCAAGGTTATCTCACTTCAGGCCACTAATCTGAGCGGCACATATAACAGCGCTGACAGCGAGCTGAGGACTGCAGGAAATCACAGTGTGCAATTGAGCAGAGCCCATAACCTGTTTCAGGAAAAACCTCCTTGCTTTTATCTGGGTGGCATTGCTCGCATCTGAGAAGGAAATTTCCAGCGTCCACACCTCGTAAATCAAACACTCACACGTCAATGTTTTTCTCTCGGAATGAAGACATGGTAAAATTGATTAGATCTGATAAGACCTTCATTCTGCTGTGTGTGTGTTCTGTTATGGACAGAATGCATTAGACGCTGTGTGGTGTTGAATTAATGCTTTTGTTCTCTTTGATGGACGACTGCACTGAGATGTTTGTTCTTATACTTCAGGTCATGAGCCAGAAACGTTCAAGACTGTCAGCTCAAGTCTGACTCATGTCATTATCCCTCTCTCTTTACTATCTGGTTAATAAATGTAAATCACTGAAGTGCTGGATCATGCACTTTCATAGTAAAACATCAGATGCAAAGCAATACAATCAATTCCTCACATCCTATTGAATCTATATATTTTTTATATTTATTATGACTTTATTTATTTCCCAAAACACACAAGGAAACATGTAGAATGTCTTGCACTTTCCAATCAACAAGAGTGAGTGGTGATTTGTAGAGATCGACCGATATATCGATTTACCGATATTTCCCCGATATTTAAGCATTTTACAATAATCGGATATCGGTTTTGTAATATCGGATTCACCGATAAATGCCG
>NW_015644837.1:2095-2907 GCF_001515625.1 Sinocyclocheilus rhinocerous
ACAGCCATGAATGAGTGCATGTTGGAAATAAAAACGCTAAATTTAATTCTCTGTCTGTTGTCTATTCTCATCATTAGTCTCGTGAAGCCGCTTTCATGTTGCTGTTCACTCACCGGGTTGATGCTCAGGGAATGCTCCAGCACGGCCACCGCATGTAACTTTTAACAAGATTCACTTGTTTAAAACACCCTAAATTGTATTAACATTTACTATATAACCATTATTTCGCTAATAAACATCTAAATAAATACAACTCTATGGAAATTAATCGTTACACTTTATTTCGATATTCCACTTTAGACATTCTATTAACTATAAGTAACTTTGTGACTACATGTCAACTACATGTCACTTGTGGCCGTTTTGAGAATTGCACACAGGATCGCCATTGCAGCACGTCTGAGGGGAGAAGAGACAACAACAACGGCGTGCAGGTACTTGATATATTTGCTATAGTTAGTAAACTTTATTTAACATAACAGCCATTTATGCACAAATTAGATGCAGATATTAAGCAGACAGTCTACTAATACTCTACTAACTGCTAGTTGACATGTAGTTGCAAAGTTACTGTTAATAGAATGTCTAAAGTGGACTATCAAAATAAACTGTTACCAAATTAATTATTTATTATCTCTGCAAGCGATCGCAGTTTGAGTATAGTTCTGTGTAGCTGCATAGATAAACTGCGCTGTCATTTCATAATCTAGAACGACAAAACCATTATTAATAATTCTGATATAACATTCCAGTTGAGAAATGCAATAAAATACGATGTTTTGTTTGTTATATTTCAATATTCCAGAGAATAT
>NW_015644837.1:3104-3413 GCF_001515625.1 Sinocyclocheilus rhinocerous
GGCCCTGGCCCGGCCCGGGTCCGACAGCTCATCAGAATTCTTGGCCCGAGTTCGACCCGAGCCCGTCTTTTTTTTCCCCACTTCTCCCAAAACAGCTACTACTGTTTCAGCTATTAAAATAGTTCAGTTTTTTATGTAATGTCAAAGTTATTATATTTCGTTTCATTTTTTTATTGTTAATTTAGAAAAATGTTTGGAGCATTTTTTTGTTCGTTAAACAAAGTTTTTGTTTTTTTAAAGTAAGGACCAAGCGGCCAGCGGCAGACAGTGAGTTGATCTTAGCCTATGTTTGATCAATTTAGCCTTCTC
>NW_015644837.1:3859-18711 GCF_001515625.1 Sinocyclocheilus rhinocerous
CAAAAAATCCGATCTTTCGCTCACATCTGACACAGATCGGAATTTGTTGCACACGTGTATGCGCTCACGTTTTATTGAGATGGAAACTTTTTATAGGTAAGAAATTGCACATTCAGGAGCTGGTTTTCAACCCCCGCCCCATGAATTTTGAAAATACAAAAGCTAAAAGCTACATATATTTCTCAGCAATGAGGTGATAACTTGTAATTAAACCGACAAGCTTGTTTGCAATGCTTCACAATCGCTCGCTCGCACGTGGGTGCATGCGTTCGTTCGTTCTCTCTCGCTCTCTCTCTCTCCTTAATTAATAAAAATTCATTTAAATAAATATCAACTTTATTTCACTAAATAATTCTACCTCTAACGAGCTGTAGATAAAATAGTCTAACAAATTAAAATTACCCGGCGGGACCCGACAGGCTTGCAGACCTCTACTCTGTAGCTGTTAAACAGCTTATAAACCTACTAAAACTGTAGTTTAAAATGAAGTTGATATGACTCCTGTCCTTTATTTATTTTCTCCATTTGAAATCATTAGACATTCTACATTTATTTTCCTTATTGTTAATATAAGTGTTGTTGCTGTTGATGCTTTTTATAAATAAAATATTTTTTATTGTTGTAATATAAAGATTAAATTTAACATGAAAGACTGCTAATTTTCAACACTTAAAAAAAAAGATGACTGAAAAGAGGAAAAACCAAAGTGAAGTATGTTCTTGTATGTTCTGTATTTACTGTATCTTCACAGTAAATAAATATCGGTTCTGCATATCGGTTATCGGGCACATAAACATGCAAATAATTGGTATCGGTATCGGTTATAAAATATCAATATCGGTCGATCACTAGTGATTTGCACTGACAAACTATGAAAAGTCCACAATAGTGAGTATTTTCCAAATCTTCTGAAGCCGTTTGTGTGAGGAACAGACTGACATGAAAGTAATAACTAGCTGAAAATCATCCGCTACACCACTGCTTTCAAATCATATTGCACTTGCACACATTCAAACATATCTGTCAGGGTCAAGACCATAATAGCTGGAGAGTTATATTTACGTATTTAGCAGATGCTGTTATGGAGAAAGAAGCCATTCGTCAAACTATCCATCAGCTTTTACATTCATCCCTCATTCAGCTGACAACATCACATAAACACACACCATCTCAAAGCTTCAAAACTTGAGTGGCAAAGGTCTCTGAAAACAGAGATGTCTGATAGCATTAATGTTTACACAGCATTGAAACTCTACTGCACACACAAACTAAGTTTAATGATTTAGTAGTTGAAGCATAAAGCTGTGAGTTACAGTACCTGTGGAGGAACAGTGTTCTGGTGAATTGGGGTGTAATTGAGTTGGTGTACCCATATTTACAGGTGACAGTATTATCAAAGTGAATGTAACTAATGACATCACACCTAAAAAAAATATATATAAAAAAAAAAGCTAACTGAGACTTGTTATAGCACTTGCATATCATTGCTCTTTTGTTGATTTTGATTGCTTCCATTGTCCTCATTTGTAAGTCGCTTTGGATAAAAACATCTGCTAAATTACTAAATGTAAGTGTAAACGTGCTTGAACAACTGACAGATGTATGCAACCATAGTGAAACCAGATAAAGCAATAACACCGTTTGGATGACAGATTGTGTGATGCACTCGTTCATTAATGACATTTTGTTCTTTTCTAACAACCAGGGCCATCACTGGGGGGAGAAAGGTGGTGACACTTATCAGGAACCCCAGCAAAATGTGCTTTTATTCACTGAACTCTGTCAAAGAAGAAATTAACAGACACCTGAGGTCACGGGTTCAGTTCCCAGGGAGCGTAAGAGCTGACCAAATCACCAAAGTCACCAAATGCATAAATGAAAAATCCAGAAAAAAATCACAATGTGTGTGAAATCAGACTCACCAGCTTTTCATTGATTCAAATACAGAACCACAAAAAAACGGATAGATTATCCTAGCTCAAGACTCTCAGTCAGACATCAGCTCGGTATATGATCGCTATACACACAAACAAAGAGAAAAACATCCAAACGCCAATTCAAGTGCATCATAGAGACTGGGAGAGTTGTAGCTACCTTGAAACCGCAAGCCCAACCACTAACAGGTGCTACAAGGACCCCAGGCCGCCCTCAGCTTTGCCTGTATTGGGTGTGATGAGATCATGATCCGCCTGTGTTAGACTGACGAGCTGCACCTTTAATATCCATCCCTTGCTCACACAAAGCTGCTGAGTAACTTCAGAAGACGGGGAATAGTCATATGCACCAGTTTTATGGCCTTTCTTTGGAGTTTGACAGTGTGAACACCTTCCACTCGTCTATGGAAATATTCTATAAAACATCTCACAGAAGACAGTCCATCATACATGTTTGAAATGACATGAAGCTAAGAAAATAATGGCACTGTTTTCATTTTTGAGTCAACTAATCCAACCATGCAGTTTTTTTCTGCAGAAGTCATGTTATTTTCAGAAACAGTTGTTTATGAATTTGGATGCTGCTGCTAACTTGATCTATATTGAGCTGCCATCACTTTATCATTGATTTGTAGAGCTTTCTTCATGCTTTCCCATCTCTCTCTCTCTCTCCTGCATCTTTCATTCATTACCGGCTGATACGGCAGCATTTGTCCGAAAAATGGCATGCCTCCAATCAAACGTCCTTCCCGATGACATCTACGAGTCATTTGGAGGGCTTTATGGATGCGGGATTGTGTCAGTGCTCAGGTTGTGAGGGATCTGGGACTAACAGCTCGGAGGTTTACCCTCAGTGTCATGGACAGAGCTGTCAGCGTAAGTGACCTTGATTGATCGCTCCTCAGCTTTGGAGGAAAAGCGGCGTTTGCAGTGTTCACCAGCACCGGCATGAGTTATCTCGCTTTGCTTAGGTATTCCATTCACCAGTGATTTATTTTACGGCAGAAAGTGCATTAGTTTCAGAAAATACCTGTTTTTTTTTTCAATCACACAGTCAGAAGCCAGTTTCTTCAAAGATGAAATGTGTCATTGTCTTCATCAGATCTTCAGAGTCATTATAAAGAAGTTATCTGGAGGTTGATTCTTCTTTTTAGCACCCCTACAAAATGTTTGTGCACAGCATTTTTCAAATTAAAAACTTTTAAAATAACTGCATTTCCCCCCTTGTCTGTATGTTGCAGCTAAATTAATAGTTGTAAATAATTTGGGGGTTTCTTTTGCAATATCTAACTTTTTTGGGGGAAAGGTTTTTAGACTTTTAAAAGGGGCAAAAAAAAGAGAAAAAGAAAATCACAACATAATTTAATACTTAAATTCTGAACATTGTATACAGCTTTTGTGCTCAGTATAGAAAAGATCTGAATGCAGTCATTTCTGATAGTATTATTCCTATTAGTAAGTGTTTGACAAAAGTGTTTTTTGATCGGTGAACACGCTCAACCTCACAATGGATGGCATTTGTGTTCGATACAGTCAGAGCGCGTCTCAAAACAGCTCCTGTCCACCTCGTCATAAATCTACAAACTCTCATGTAATAAATGCTTGTGGCACACAAACATTTCAATGGTGTCAGTCATTGCTTGAAAGCCTGTCATTCTGTCAGCAGCAAGTCATGCAAGTGTAGCAGGCTTGACAGTTTAGTTTATTCCTCTAGATTTCATGTTTTTATTTTACTTTGTATTCAATATACAGTCAAATGTAATTTTTGAAGGTGCACAACTTTGATTGAATTCTTTGTTAATGAACCAAGTTACATTAGTGTGTGAGTATATAAAAAAAAGAATCATGCATAAAATCAATGGTTTAGCTTAAAGTAAAGCTTTATATCTTAAACAGTCTTCAGTGGTAAATTTCTCTCTTCAGTCAGTTGTCATTGCTTGTTTGTTTCCAGTCACTATGGCAGCAGATACGCTACTTATTTGCTCATATTTTGCAGATATATGTCTTGTAGGACTTTCTTGCTGGGTTTCCATCCAAGCTTTTTATGCACATTTTGAATCATAACCTCTCAAAAGTCACATAAATGTTTATGAGGTGGATTTTCTGGACTTTTACTAAGTCAGAATGCACATTAAAGTGATGGACATAGTTAGGACCGTTTTGGCAAAGAGGAGGACACTGCGTATGGGCAGACAATAGCTGATATATTTTATTACAATTAATCCAAGAAAGAAACTTTGAAGCATTTAACCTATGGCTGCCCTTACGAAAAATAAGTTTATTCAAGTGTGCTATTAGTATACTTCTTTTAAACTAAAACATAGAAAAGTATACTTTTAGTCTACTTTTTATGTACTTCTCAGAAATGGGCTTTATGTACTTCTCAGAAATATACTTAAAATGACATTTAAGTATACTTGACTTATACTCAGAAAAAGTCTAAATATATTTTTGCTATAATTGTGCTCCTAGAATCCGTGTTTTCATTGTTATACTGTAGGGGGCGCTAGTACACATCTTCTGTACAGAATTTCCAAAAAACACAAGTGAAGAAGAAACCGAAACAACAGATGCTTCCACATGTAATCTAACATGATCATCAGACATAAAACAGTATCAAAACTATGTAACATTATGACTTTATTTACGTTTTGATTATCATTCTGAATCCAATTCATAGTCTTTTTTTCAGCTTTTTGTTCAAAAAAGAAAATGTATTTCTTTAAGAGGTAATAATAACTGTCAAGCTTTGGGGGGTTGATCGACTTTATCTACGTTTTGATTATCATTCTGAATCCAATTCATAGTCTTTTTTCAGCTTTTTGTTCAAAATGTTGTTTATTTCTTTCTTTTTTATTTATGAAACTTATACACATTCAAGTGTTTAAAAAAATTATGTATGAAGCTAGAATAAAATGTTTTTTGTTTACAAGCAGATACCCTGTTCTTTTGATGTGTTGTATGTTCAGATATTCATGTAATACAATATATACAAATTAATACCTAAATAGGGACATAGTAGTATACTTAAAGTATGATGTAAAATTCACTTAAAGAAAACTTACGAGTATACTTGCAGTATAAACTACTAAACTAGTAGTTTACTGAGACTATACTTCAAAGTGTACTAAAAATGCTACAAGTATTTAATTAGTAAACTATCAGTATACCCATAAGTTCACTTTTAGTATAGTTGCAGTACAAACTAAACATTTTGATGTAAACTAGTTGTGTACTCAAAGTTTACTACTGTTATACTTAAAGTATACTTAAAAGTATACTTTTATATACTAGAAAGTGGGCCAATTTAGTCCCAAGGAGTATTGAAATATATTTGTATCAGTAGATTGCTCTTTTGTTGATTTTGATTGCTTCTATTGTCCTCATTTGTAAGTCGCTTTGGATAAAAGTGTCTGCTAAATTAATTAATGTAAATGTAGATTTCAAATCAAATCCATATATTTAAAGGACGTGAGTTTTTTTATTATAATTTTTTTATTCTCCAGCAGTATATACACCAAAACGTTTTATTCCTATCTATATTCAGAAGGTTTTTACAGAGGAGTTTGTTCATATATAATTTCATAGAAAAGTTTATATATAAAAAAGGTGAAAGTGTTTTTTTTCTGACCGTTTACAGTATAATTAATGCAAATTAGTGCATATTTAATTAGATAATGCCTAATTTTCTTATTTAAATATAGCATTTCAGAAAACATATAACACACACTCACACAAATGTTAGTTTTTTTTTTTTTTAACCATTGGGTGTCTTACCTTAAGGGCTAAGTTGAATGAAATAGTAGTAATAAGTTGTGTATGAACAGATTTTCTCATTTCTCATCGCTTGCATGCTTTTTCGTCATGCCACAGAGTCAGGCCAGCATACATGTAGCGGTTGTCCCATGACAGAGAACATGGACCCAACACAATGAATGGGTTTTCCACTGAGTTTATATCGGCTCCGGCCTCTGCTGTGAGAACTGCGAGCACAAACACTTAACAGAGGAGCTACTTTGTCTTATTTTTAGAACATGCAGTTTGTCACAGACATTGATGATCCATGTTTGATTTCTTTATTGTTTCCCCTTTTCCTCCATTGTCCTTGTCAGGCCAAAAATAGAATTAGCTTTTCTTTTTTTTTATCTCCAGCAATTTGTCTGCAATGATTGCTGTTTTGACATTATAGGCCTGGACAAGGATACAGTGACCTCACTCACACCGGTCCACCTCGCACTGGTCCAGTTCAAGCAGATGAGAAAGGGCAGCTGGTCAGCATTAGTCAAACCACTGCCGTCTGGACACGAGGGCGCTCGGGTCACGCAGGAGCTTCATTTGTTTAGCGCAGGTCTCTCTCAGCGGGAGCTCTTTGCCTTGACCTGCTCTAAAAGACACATCTGAGTGTCTAAGAAAGACAAAGCATGGGAGGGATTTTTATATTTATTTCTATAACTCAAAGAAATTTTCATTGCTCAGAGGTTGCTCTTTTATAGCTCTGGAGATTGAATGGGTTAGTAGTCCCCCCAAATATCAGCATCCAGTCATCATTTACTCACGTTGTTCCAAACCTCTGCGACTTTTGTTCAGTGGAGCACATCAGAAGATGTTTAGCAGAATATTCATGCTGCTCTTTTCTACACAATGAAAGTAAATGTGAATAATTTTTCAAATGCAAAAAAAAAAAAAGCATCATATAGTCACAAAAATCATGACCATATACAGTGAACTCATGCAATAAAATTAAGCTTAATACCTTAAAGCAAGACACTGCAAACACTGTTGTTTGTCCCAAGCCTTAGACAATTTTGAGATTTTCGACTATTTGTTGTTACAGACTAGTGGGCACAAACTATCTAAATTACACTTTTATATGTTTATTGTGTTGCACTTTATCTATTTGCACCTATAGATTTCAATTCCAATGCATATCTTAAAAGGCTATTTACTAAAAAACTAGTTTGTATCTCAACTTCAGTAGAACTTATATAGCCTACACCAGTCTTAACAGCTTTATTTCTATCCATATTATGATGGGTTTTACTGAGGGGTTTGTTCATATATCATTCATCTGATTTTACACATTGCATTCCTAAAAAAACATGGTGAAAATGCATTTGTTTCGTAGTAGAAGACTTGATAATAATATAGCTTAACAAGAAATGTAGCTATTTTAAAAGGCCAGTCATTTTTGACCAGGGACACCAGGTAAAGGCTTGTGAGCACAAGAGTTAAAATTACTGATGTACAGAGCCATACACTTGTATATTTCAGCTTTACTTGATACATGCTTGGCCTGACTTTAGTACAAGTATAAAATCTGCATTTTAAGGAAAAAGAAAATCCTCTCCGGCTCAAAATTATCGAAATACAACATGAGGGTTTATTACATAATGTATGTAAATACATCAGTATGGCACTATATTCATGCTATTATAGGTCAGATTTAAAATGCAACAGTCAAATTTATACTACTGTATATCTAACAGGGTCCCACAGTCCTGCTTCGTCGCTCTATCTGACAAAGATCTTTCATCTGAAAAACACTGAAGACTCTGTTCTACCGCACTCAGCAGTGGTTGTATAACTCTTCATCTTAATTTAGCACACTGTGTTTGTCTGGACTGTGTGAACAGAGCTCATAAATCTGTGTTCGGTTTGAGTCTAAATAAGGGTTTTATGGCTTAATCGGCCTCTGATCTAGACAGAAATAATGTATGTAAATACAAACTCTTCCTCGGGTGAAATGTTACAGCAAATCAGCTCAAAGAGATTGGTTTATTCTCACTCATTTCTCTCTCTGGGCAATCAGATAAACTGCAAGGCTCTCACTACAGCTTTATTTCTGTTCATGTGGATCCGCGAAAACATCTCACCATGGGGGAGAGGAGAGCTTACACAGCTGGACAGAAGATACAGATGCTGAAGCTAGAGCAAATCACCTCCCACCTATCTGATAGTGTGTTTTTAAAGGAGAATTCAGCCTGAATTAATTCCTGCAATGCACTTTAGCCCTTTACGATCACTTCACAGCACTCGAAGATCGACCACCAATTGCAAGTGCTACTCATGCTAAGATTCTTTTAAGACACAACCATTAATTGTAAGATTATTCATATCTTTACTTCTACTATCTATTTAGGTGTTTGATGCTTTTGGGAAACACAGTCCTGCCTATGATCGCTCTAAATTCCTCCCAGCATGAAGACATGCACACAAATGGGCATGAGGACAGTTGCCAAAAAAGCGCCGTCCCACAAGACAACACACATATGCTATTTAAATGAACAAAGCGGGACAGTCCTCATTTTTTGCTTATGTAATATTGATCTGAGCCAAAGAATACATCAAATCCGCTTTCCCCCCAGCTCTGCAGTGGTGTGACAACAGCACCATCCATCTGTACAGTACGAGAAAGGTCCTGTTCTCTTGATCTTCAGGCTGAGGAACTGACCCAAAGAGCCAAATAATGAACCAACTATGTTACTGCATAACCTTGTCCCAAACAGATGAGGCACACTCCAGTTCTATTGTGAAGAAAATCGGTTAATAAAGTGGCAGGAATAGCTCTGAATGCTAAACAGGAACGTGCATCAGAACTGAGGTAGGATTGGGAGACGGTTTTGGAAGGAACCAATGTATTCTTTTCTCCAAATGTTTGCTGTTTTTATTGATAATAGAAGTAGACCACCACAGCAGCATGTCTTAAAGTTCACACGTTCCTAAAGGAAAATGTATATTGCAATTAGCTTTCAGATTGTCTTCTGTGAACGGAGGGAAACTCCAAATGTCAACACACGTGTTCCTCAGCATCACACAGAATAAACTACAATCTTCTCCAGATGACTATAGAAGATGTTCAAAACTGCAGATCTGAATTTTTGACTGGTGACTAGTAATGACCAGGAATGAAAATGTAAGTCAAACACACTACAAGACTGAAGCTCATCGTCCTTTTATGTTGTAAAAGTCTGGTCACATTTACTATTGCTCTGTGAAATTTTGTGTGAACGGAGTACAGTAATTTCAATAGGAATCTGTGCAATCGGTAATTTCCAGTGAGAGCAAAAAGATTTACCTACAAAAGGTGCTTTTGCACCGGAGGAACCTTTTCATAGTTTCTAGAACTATTGGCGGAAGTTCCCGCTTTTTGCCGTGTTCGCACCGCAGGAACTAGGAACGCATTTAGTTCTAGGAACTCCGTTTGGGGGAACTAAATTATCTCCTACTTCAGAGCAGGGTCTAAAACAGGTGTATAGGAACTATTAGTGACGTAAGTGTATACTGATTGGCCAAACGCATACAATACACTGACTACCCAGCATTTTTAAAAAGCCATGTAAAAATATTTACTCCACGGACATGGAAAACAGTGATAACCTATTGTCTGCAGCATTTTGTTATTTTCTCAGACTCGATGATATGTAACACTGCAAGTTGTCATAGGAGATTTAGTCAAATTTTCATGCTCTTTCAATCGTGGAAATTGTGCATTTACATTCCATGTCCGTTATCACCAAACCCACGACACACACACACACACACACACACACAAAAACAACTCTGTTCATGGCGTTGTCCATTCACCGTTTGTTGATGTTTGTAAATGCCACGAATAGTAACGTTGCTGTCAGCTGCTTCAGAGTTCCTGCTGCCGGTGCGAAGGCAACCAGGAAAACGACCAGAGGGAAAAATTGGTTCTCTAGGAACGACCCTGCTGGCAAGTTCCTAGAACTACACAGTGCTAAAGCGCCTAAAGATTTTGCAACGTGTTCAAGTTGGTCATGCAGATTTGACCCCATTGGCCGACAGTTGCTACACTAGAGCAGACTTTGGACACAAAATATGACACTGGATGTCCATCAGCATCCAACTACTCATGGACACTACAATACATTTTAAACTGAAATGTGCTCAGGGCAATAACCTTCAGTCTTGCGTTTGCATTTGGCATCAGTGATACTGTACATGCAAAACATGGAGCTTCACTAAACATTCAGGACTTAGTGTGTCCATGTGCTTTATGTAGATCAGAAATAGCCCTACTTCATTCAACAGTTTAATTTCCTCAACAGTTCCTAACAACAGCAGCTTTCAAACCACTCCACAACACTTATTCCCCAGACAATGGTCCAATTGTCACACATGGAGTTGTTGGACACAGCAACTGTTTCAAGTTGCAGATCACATTGCTACACTCCTCATTATTGGAGCAGGTGGATGAACGCTAGAGAAAAATGAAGCGCTGCTCGGCATTAACAAGTTCCTCTCCAAAAGCATTATGCTGACAGAGGCCAGTGGCTCAGGATGGCGTACGTGTTGTCGATAACATGGGAAAGACTGAGTGTTTATCTGAACGAGCGAATTTGAAATACTTCAGTCCGATGGCTCCACGAGGTCCACACTCTCATTACCGCTCTCAGATGCTGGCAGCGGTCCACCAGCGGCTCTTAAGACAACGACCTTCTTCATAAACATGCACAACCAATATTCTACTCTATCCTCTCGCTCTGGAGAGGATCGTATGTTCTCGTTCCTCTTCTGTATAATAGATGAGTGGATGCTTTGTGTGGAATCTCGCCCAATTTGCGCTCAATATACAGCCGCGGCAGTGCCCACACATGCGACCGCAGCACTCACTTCATCTGGCAGCTGACACGACGGCCTGCGACAACAGCCAGAGAACCACGAGGAGCCGGAGAGAGAGAGACAAAGAGGGAGAGGGGGAACCAAAGCAAAAGAGGTGAACCCATCGTGCTTAATTGAGCCTGTCACCATTAGACAGAGACTGCAATTAGCCCTGGCCAGGTTTATCCCGCCGAGGGACGCGGTAATGGAGAGAGGAGGGAATAGACGGACAGGAGGAGGGATCGGGTGGCTGGGGCCCCGGGACTCGAGCGAATGCGGCATCTGCTGTGTGTGTCAGAGACGAAAAGCTGGAGGAGAGGAACAGAGGATGGATGAAGAGAGAGAGCGAAATAGAAGTCATAAGGAATTTGACCAGTTTTAACATACTGATTCAATTTCCACTCATTGATTTCATTCTCCATTAAAGATTTGTTCAGTATTTTTGAGTAAGCATGCCTCCCCCCTTAGGTCCCAACTAAATACTAAGCAAACAAACAAAAACATGAACGGCTAACTAACAGACTTTTTCTTTATATAGTGTTGATATGGCAATTAGTCAAATTATTTTTCGTCATGCTAGCATTGTGTGGAAACTTTTAAATCATGTATGTTAAAACTAGTCCAGTGTGGGGTTGTTCTGTCCGGATGTTCCAGATCCATAACAGCTCAAATGCCATGAGAATCACTTGGTTACGGTGTTTAAAAAAATAAAATAAAAATAGACCCCAGAGTGGAAGTTGATAAAGTATGCCATTTGTGATGAATACAGTTGGGACACTTTGTCTGTGGTGACATTTCTATGTTGATTCTTGCACATTGTGTGCACTTTTAACGTGAAATGTCCAATGTGTGGTGCTGAAATTGTGTTTATTTTTATCAGAAACAGATGACCGTTAATCTGGCAATATTTTATTATGCTGGGTTTTTATTGCATTTCAGCAGCATGGAAATAAAATGCTCGGTGAGTAGCTCTCAAAGGTTAATGCTCCACACATTTGAAAATAACATAGCACATGCATTAAACCTATCCAGTGCAAATAAAAACAAATGTCAGATAAAAACACATTTGCTTAAGCAGCCATTTCATTTTATTTTTCTTGTACAAGTCTTTGAGCTCTTTTATTGTGACTTTTATTGCTATACCGGGTGCGCTACCGAGCAAGTTTATTACATCTGAAAAGACAAACATATGGAGCTGGTTACGCGATGTAAACATAAAAATGTGCTATATTGTTCTGAGCTCATAGTATAGTGCAAGGAACCAAGTCTTTATCCAGTAATCTGCTCCTAAAATGATAACTTACTGCATAAATCAGAAGTTTCTTTAATGGTAAACAATAAATTTGAATGCTTTATAATGTGGCAGTTCATTTCTGCCCACATAAGAATAATTTCCAATCAATTTTTACCACTTTGTGAGCATGTTACTGACTGCTGGTCACATATAGAATGTAAAGCAGGGGGATGCTGGCTTAAAGCAGTTGCAAAGTTTGTGTCCATTTTCTTTAGTCATTTCAACAGCAATTTGTTGAATTATGATCAAATTATGGAGAAGACCATCTGTTGAGCTTTGGTGCATTTGGAAGCATTTTCTGCAGCTGACCTACAAAGCCATCAGATTGTATGCTGCATCCTCATGCCGTGCAAATTGCATTCAGCTGGAATGTTCTGCATAATTCCTTTAGTGAATTAGTAAAACCACACAGACCGCATGTGCAAATAAACAGCACTTACTGAATTCCCCCCAGTCAAGGTGGTCTTGCAGTTCAGACAAAACCACCTCTGTGACCCGCATGGCTGAGCGAGTGTGTTTATGTTTCACACCTCTCCACAGCTCTCTGGAATACAGGCCTTCACACACAGTCACACCGCACATTCCCACTCCTCCTGCTTTGGCAACATTCCCAGATGGAGGATGTAAAATGGATGGTGCAGAAAGACCCATAATTTACAAAGCAGCTGCTTCCCTTTAGAGTAAAACCCTTCCCATACTTTATAGGCAAGACACAGCAATGAGGGTCTTTGTGAGGGGAATATTGATGTGTTCCAGAAGATGATATCCAGAAACTATTCATCACAAGACTGATAAGAGGGGCTTTTAAGGACATGGCTGAAATGAATGAGAGTTATTTGCTTTGTACTCCGTGTTCTTCTGAGACGTGGACGATCCTGTGAAGTTAGTAACTTGTCGGGTGAGTTTGTTAGGGCTCAGCATTTAACTGTAGCTGCAAAGAGCTCTGAGTGAACGGAAAGCACTAGTGTAATAGATTTTCATTTCTGGAATTAGCCTCTTAATTCATATGTGAGGTGATAAAATACGACACATTGCACTGATATCAAGTTTAATTTCTCAGAGAGTCACAGGGTAACCTTTACAGAACGCCTGGTCAGCAAAAGCTCAGTCCACAGCGCTTCACATAAGTACACCAGATCTGTGTGTGACATTACTATGAAAGTGTTGGTAGTACAACTAGTGTACTTTATGTTAGTGTACATAAACCTTTTTTTTGCTAAGGTTGTTTTTGCCACACGTCCTAATTACAACAAATTGATTTTCATAATGTCACTTTGTTATGCTCTATAAACATTCAAGGCATTGCCAAGAAACACATGCATTTACAAAAAAAGTCTAAAGCTGTGTCTCACATGATGCAATATACACTATGTACTCTAGCATCTAGTGTATGGATTTTGTAAAGTTATTTTGCATCCGAGTCTGTTAGCTACACTCCTTCAGCTACGTAATTAAAGCGGTGACAGTTGAGTGCATGAAGTGTCCAACACTCCACACATCGTTTTTCCAGTTAATTAAGTGCATCATCCAGATATTTGAAGTGCATTTTCAGTATGCAACTTACACTATTCATTCTACAAAATGGTATAGAACAGTGCATAAGACACACCTTAAGTCAGTTTCCCAACCCTGTTTCTGGAGGCTCACCAGCAGTATTTGGAATTTTCCTTGATCTGACCCATTTATTCTAGGTCTTGGATTCTCTACTAACGAGCTGATGAGTTGAATCAGCTGTGTTCAGTTAGGAAGAGTCTAAGGCCATGTCCACACATACATGGGTATTTTTATAAACTGAGTTTTTCCTTCTTCCATTTAAAAAAAAAATCTCCATCCACATGAAAACGCAAAATCATGCTGTGAAGCACTGTCAAGAGCATGCCAAGCCAACAGGTGGCGATATAATCTCAACCGTAAAGCCATGTTGGCCAATCAGAAGCCTGAAAAAGTCTCATAACAGCGCAGGCTCCGACGTCACAAGCCAAAAACTCCGGTTTCGCTGTCTACTGTATACGATAACACTGCAACCAGAGTTTTTGAAAATCTTCACCCTGGCAGGAGTTTTCAGAAATGTTCGGTTTCAGTGACCTGGTGTTGTGTTTGCGTGTGGACGAACGGCGTAGAAAAAGCTGCGGTTTTAAAAAATAACTGTGTTCGTGTGGACAGGGCCTGAACATTTGTAGCATTTGTAGTGCCTCCAGGATCAAGGTTGGGAAACACTGCCTTAAGTTGTTCACTAATAAGATATTAAGATGTATTAGAGTGAGGGATGAGATCACATGTGACATTCCAGTGTTGTCGTTTTATATAAACCATTTCTTAATATGTTCCCCAGCTTACAAAAAATATTTTCTAAGAACATTTTGCCAATGTTACATTTTGTTCAGGAAATTGAACAAAAAGCTGAGAAAATCATGGCAAATTATGTCAATGGTGAGGAAAGAGTTAAAGGGACTTTTAATTTTAGGAATGAATGTCCTACACAAATCTTTTTGTCCACTTAACTTTGTAAATACATGTGAATTAGCAGTCGTTAGAGTATAAGTAGACTGTCTGCTTAATATCTGCTAACACTTGATTTTGATTAACATTACACTGACTATTAGTAACTTTGCAACTACATGTCAACTTATTCTACTAGCCCTAACCGTTCAGTCTACTAATAGTCTAATGAGAGTTATTTGACATGTGTTTGCAAAATGACATATAGTTATTAGAATGTCTGAAGTGGACTATCAAAATAAAGGGTAAAACGTAAAAAAAAATAAAAAATAATAATCAATAAATAAAAGAAAGAAAAACAACATTACATGAACGATGTATGAATCGGAGTATGAATTTGTGCAATGATTTCAGAACATTATTAAAGAGACAAGGTTGAATGAAAGTTCTAGCAATGTAACTGCAAGAGCGTTTCTTCAGAACACCTTGCCAGAATGTTTGCGGAGTCTGAATTTACTGTCTTCTGACACTCCCATACATTTTTATACTATATATACTAT